>NW_027122829.1:201973-221157 GCF_001865355.1 Cryptosporidium andersoni
TTTTTTTTTTTTTTTTTATGAATAAAGAGTATTTAACACTAGCTCTATGCTATCTTGGTATTATACGCTGTAGTGACTCATGTAAACTATTATCTCAGTTTAGTATAAGTAAGTGATATATTACATTTACTGTATTTAGCAAGTTATTTGTGGTAAATAAAGAAATGATCGTAGTTACTACATAGTAATTTTTTTTTTTTTTAAACAAACTATTGATAGAATCCCCAACTTTAATAAATAAACGATTGAACATGTTACTTACTCCTCTAATAGCGGTGTCATGTAAGAAACTTGCTCACAACGATGATAAATATTTAAAGTGGGATGGAAATCTAGTAGTAAGTTTGAAAAACTATTACTATTTTTTAAATTAGAAGTGACATATCATTATATCAGATATTCCTAAGAAAATGTTTCCAAGGTGAGCTGATCTTTATATTGATTGCAGATACTTCTAAATTTCCTATAAAATACGCTCCTATGGTTATGCAAGAGCTTAAAGTACGCTTAGAAATATTATTATTTGGTTCAGCAGTAGTGGGTAGACAGTCAAATATATCTAATAAAAATTTAAATAAAACTTTTAATGCTAATAGTGCTATTCATTGTATAGCATATATAATAAGTCAATTGAGAGCTGGTAGCTTGGATAGACTACTAAGAGGAGCTACTGCTGAGCTGTTTGAACGTTATAATAATCTCAAATTGTTTAAGAAATGTGTGAATATTGAATCTCATGTTGATATCGTTAAGTGCTCAGTAAATAAGGCTATAGCACACCTCTTTGGCAGTCAAGAGAATCTACATGTTTTAGAAGAAAAGACCTTGAAGCTTACACAAGATGCACTTTTGTTTAGTAGTGATGCTCGGAATTTATACAAGCAGAAACAAGGCAACTTCCTACTTAGCATATACACAACAAAAATACTAATATCAATAGCTATCGCAATTTTTTGTATTTACAAAAAAATAAAATAAGCTATTTATTTCTGCAATAATAGCAATAGCTCATTTGAGAAATAACCAATTAAGTGAATTTCCATTTCTAGTGTAGTGATTAACAAAAATAATTATAAATTATTATCTCTTCGTGAAAAAATATTGAAATGTTAAATATTAGTCTTTGTGCACTCGTAATATATATGTATTTATATTGCTTACTTTCTTTGTATAAACCTTAGTGGGACTATTCAAATTACTACAAAAAGTTAGACTTGTCAGAATATCCCGACTCCTTATATTTCCTAAAAGCAATAATACAAGCAATTAGGTTGAAAAATATGCCAATTCCAGGGAAGCCATAAACAATGGTCATGCCAAGCCTTGATACTCCTGTCACTTGTAAGAGTGCACCTGGTAAGACACTTCCAAGTGCAAAACCTAGAATATGATAGGTAATCATCGACACTGTAGCAGCAAATTGCCTCATTTGAAGTTCAACAACACCAACACATATACCTGTAATTGGAGGAACTAAAAATGACCCAAAAAATAGTAGTCCCCAAATTCCTGCAATAGTTGCAAAGAAGTGATCAATAACTAGTGCAATTATACCAAATACTGTTGCAGTTATAGAACATCCTAGACAAAATAACATTGTGTAGAATAGCCCTTTTGGAGTCTTATAACCACCTATTGAGTCTATTAAGAGGGCAGATACTATAATGCCTGCAGTAGGTGCTGTTCCTGCAGTGGTTGAGAATGACATCAAAATAATCCCTTCATTTGTATTATATGTCTGCTGCAAGAATCTTGTTGTCCAATATTGTACAGCTGTTACTGTATAAAAAATTATTGACAGTACAATTACTGATAGGATGTAGATATTGTTTCCAGATAAGAGCTTCCAACGTTTAAAAGAAAAAAATTTAGTAACTTTTTTAAGTCTTGAGTTACCTATTTCGGAATTCTTGTCCTTAGATATGCACAGAAAAGACTCTACCCCGAAAAAAATGCGATTTGATGATGATGAAAGTGGAGAAATTCCAGTAGTTATATCTGCTAGTGATACAGAATGAGAAATAGATGGAGAGATAGGATTCTCAATTGTCACAGTTGTCCTTTCACTGCAACTTTTTACAAAAATATTCAAAGCTTTTGTCTCTGTCTTTATGGGTGAAAAATAACTTTTTGGTTCATCATTATCAATTGACTGTGAAGTAGATATAATTGAGTCAATACTCGGAGGAGACTTCCTCATATCAAACATAATTTTTGTCATTGGGGTAATGGAAAAATTATTGGATGAATTGGAATACTCTTCATTATTATTATCATAGCTACTTTTAGAGGTATTAGCTGTAGATAGTGTGTTTGGGCTTTCAACCATTTCTATTGAACAAAGTGAAAATTTGTGCTTTTTATCAGAAATATTTATATATATATCACTTGTACCTTGGTTCTCATTTTCAAGTCTAATATTATTGGGTATGGCTGATGATATCTTTTCAACGTCTATCTTAAGTTCTTTAGATTTGTTATATGGCACATTGAAATATGCAGCGTTGGTGAATATCAAGCATATTGAAAGCATAAATAAAGATACACAGGGAACAACAAGTGAATATCGCCATCCATTATGAAATCCCTTTGTAAAACCTGTAATTAAATATCCCATGGCAACCCCAACAATCATCGTTATTTGTGAAATACCCATCCAAGCTGTCAGCTTATTTGGTGGAGTAAATTCATCAATCCATACAGGCATATAAATACTTAGAGGTGCTTGCATTGCACCAATAATAAATCTTGATATAAAAAGTAAAGCACTCGATGTTGAGGCCAACATGAGTGCAAGCCCAACAGATAAGAAAATAAGAGAAACAGTAATAATCCACTTTTGGCTTGAAACTTGTAGCAGACTATTCACAATAAAAGCCATAAACATTGCCGCAATATATGGTACTGCACCAAGTAGACCAAGTTGAACATTCTGTAGACCAAATTCTTCTGTAATAACACCAAGTAAGACTGGTAAAGCCCCAGTATCATAGTTACGTAGAGTTTGAGTTAGAAGCATCCATGAGAATACAAAGCGTATAGCGTGAGGATGTTCTCTAAAGCGTTGCATCCTATAGCAAGGTGGGTTTATTGCTTCACTGGATAGTTGGTTGTCCTCTGCACTACATCTCTGTAGTGAGTCTCCCTTGTTACCAATCATCTCAGTCTTAGATCAACAACATATCTCCAAATACAGTGACCAGTGAACAGGAATAAATAAGTGAATACCAGATACTTCACTATTATTTCAAACTATTGCAAAATAAAAGCTTATAAGACAAAGTAGTAGCGCTAACTTCATACCGCCATAGATCACGGTATCTTAGTAATATTAGGATATAATTATAAATCTTGAAATCTATATTTAGAACTTATAAATCTGGTTTTATCTAGAATATTTACTTAGGGATAGAAATATGGCATTGTT
This sequence comes from Cryptosporidium andersoni, assembly GCF_001865355.1. Classification (NCBI taxonomy): domain Eukaryota; phylum Apicomplexa; class Conoidasida; order Eucoccidiorida; family Cryptosporidiidae; genus Cryptosporidium; species Cryptosporidium andersoni. The sequence continues at coordinate 205,401 of NW_027122829.1, forward strand.
GCCCACGCAGACACTTATGACAGTACTATTTAAGTGATCTTGATCAGCTAAGTGATGAACTATACAAGTATCAGATGCGCTGACTGTGTAAACACACTTTATTGTCTGTTTAGAGAGATTTCTAGGACTTTTATGCAACTTGCTGAAATTACATAGCTTATTTAAGCTAGAATTGTTGGTCGAATCAGGTTCAATAACTTCATTAGTAGTATTTGAAGAAATTATAGTATATGGGTAGTTATTAGGAAGTTTGTGTGAAATGAGTGGTAGGAGTTTAGGATCTCCGAAAGTAGAATCATAAAGTACATAACTTTCAGGCCCTTTCCAAAGATCAATTTCTCTGAAGTTGATTATGGGCAATGTATTCTGTTTAGGTCCACTCCTTCTAATATAGTATCCTGCATTGGCTAATTTACAAAAGGTTGTATATGATGACAGTGATATCAAATCGGAAACTAAGCTGTACTTTGTAAATAAACTATAAAGATACATTATTGGAGTTTGCAACCACATTTTGTTATCAAGATCCCAAGAAAAAAGTAACATTGCACCTCGCTCTACAAGATACAAAGTTTCTTCAAAATTCAAGAAACTACCATAATTCGATTTTTCACCTAAGAAGAGATTATCAATCATTGCTTCAGAAGGAAATAAAAGAAGAATTTTCTTCAATCCAAATGCATCCGGTTTAAGAGAATCCAAGATTTTACCAGAGGAATATATAATTACTGAGCAAAAAGGTTGCATATTTGTCTCATGTAGGTCTCCTAATCCAAGCCAAATACCAATAGACTTATTGTGTCTTTTTGCATACTTCCATGTAATTTCATCTAAAAAGAAACATATTGGTTTCCCATCATTGTGTAGTATGTAAAAGGGATTTCCCCAATGTGACCTAATCTGAGCTTCAAAAGAGTATTTAGTTACTATATGTGATCTAATTTGTAGATTCTCCATCAGTGCAAATTCCTCTTTAAAGGTAAATCCACTACACAATAATACACTGATGATATTTCTTTAAGGAAAGATGTATTTTAGAAGTATAAACTCAATTATAACTATATTTAGGACTTAGCGTTGTCGTTCCAAAACTTTAGTCTGACCGCCTTTGATGGCCTCATCAATAATAACGGCATCCAAATTTGTAGCAGTTGCTTTATAGGGTTAATTACATTGAATTTGTTAAACTTATTCATAAAAAAGTTTGATTTACTACTAAGTAATACATACTAGCTACTTCTTTACTGTCTTATTGTGCAAAATGAAACTGTTAGCAAAATTGAGTGTTGCTATCAATATCAACTTTGTTGATAGTATGTGGAAAGTACAAACATGTAAATGGAAGAATATTACAAACATAGAGCCATGCAAAAAAAATACATTTTAGCTAGCTACAAAAATAAAAAGATCCATCCTCCTAGAATTATAGCTATAAGTAACGAGTGTATAGTTGCGCTTTCAATACAAATTTAGAAAGCCGAATCAATCACGAGATTATCCACTATTGCTATATTAAAAATAATTGGGGTACAATGGTGACAATATTAATATAGTCAGCCATTTTATTTTATTTATATAGCATCATAGCTGAAATATTCCTATCCTCATTAATGGTTCAATTTGCAAGTGATCTAAATCTTACAATATATCAGAGTGTACTTTATTAGCTTTTAGAAAATGCAAGTGGTGATGTAATGATGGAAATTTATACCTGCTTTATCGCAAGTAACGATGATAGCTTATATATCAGAGATATGTTAGGTTCAACTGTCTTTGTAACTTAGTATTTGAATCAGTTATTCTCACCGAATAAAGTCATTGTAAATAAACAAAATTTTACCAGGGACTTTTTCGTTTTTATATATTGGCCTTGTTATTATAACTTTTTCACTATTGGGCTACTATTCCTGCATCAATAACTCCTTTTACTTATTATTATGTATTACTGCTATGTAATTATTGCTTGTACTCAAGGTCAGTTAAAGGACAATTTAACAAAATAAAATCTCCAAATAGTAACTTCGAAAATATCATTTTCTAGAATATTGAAAATTGTAGATATAAAAACCTGTGAAACAAATAAACTTTTACAAAGAGAAAATGAGCAGGATTCACTTGATGGAGGGGTCATGTACAAATTATGACAAATTTAATGGTATCATTACCATACATGCCAAGATATAAAACTTCGGGTATGTTGGTATCTTTAAAAGTGACTAAGGAATCTGCTGTAATAATGGCATTGCAAATCTTTGAATGGGCAATTCCAAGCCCATTGTATTCAAGATATAAAACAACATGTTTTCCTTTTTCAGTCACTCTCTTAATATGTTTAAATGAAAATTACTTATTGAACTTTGCTCTATTCGGACTAATTTTCAGTATAATACTTCATATATGGGATGCTATACCAATTTTTTTTTTTGTAAGGTAAACGTAAGGTAAACCAAGGTCACTCTTGCTATAGAGGTTCTAATTTCGATATATTGGAATAGCATCATAATTTCAGAATTGGTACAATATCTTCTCCTTGCAGCAAAAATAATGGGATTATCACCTCAAATTCCTAGTTTCACTATTACTTCTTGGGGAAATTCACTTTCAGACTTCATAGCAAATATATCTGTGTCTAAGATTGGACATGCTTATATGGGATTATCTGGGTGCTATGGAACTCTAGTATTCCTCATATACTTTGACTTTGGTTTGATTATCCTTATACAATATATTAAAGATGATTTGGAACTGGTATCTATATTATTAGAAAAGTCATCTATATTTATACTATTGGCAAATACAATTTGTATGGCTTCCTGTTGCATTCGTAACAATAGCCACACAAAAATTTCAATTATTCAGATATAATGGGCTCTTGTACATACTAGTATTTGTTGAGATTATTGCATTGGAGTTATTTCTTGTAATAAGATGAAACTAAGAGAATTTAAATTATTTGATATTAGTGCCAGCTTGGCTTTTTAAAGTAAAATCACTTTGGCTCCTTCTTACAACCGCCTTTATTATTAACATTTTCAGACTATGTACTAAATGCTTAGATATTTAAAGAAGAAATAGTTATTACTTTACAATACTATCAATGGTATAGAATATAGTATATTTAAGGAATGGTTTTTGAATATAATTGTTCACTACAAGATAATTCACTTGTAAATATTCTATTATATAGGAGTTCTGGCACAAGAGTTGGATTTTTTGATACCCAAGTAAGCTTAATAAAACAATACTTAAGCGATATTTCTAACAGTGCTGAGCAGCTAATTAACTTGAGAAGCATTGAATATAGTTGCCTTGGTTTGAAGGAAATAGATGACGAAGTTGCAACTTCAAAACTAAAATTCAAATTTATATGTGAAGTATTTACTGGGGGTCAAACTGCACTTTCCTTTCCTTATATTCAAACTTGGAAATGTATCTTTGCTATGATAATTATAAGTGAAGAAGAGAAGCTTACAATTGATAATAAACTAGTTGAATGTATTAATAACTCTTCATATTATATATTAGACTTTATTTATGTATTTGACTATAATAATCCCACAATTGAAGATAGTAACAGTAATATAAGATGGTGTAAGGTGAGCGAAAGTGTTCCTGCTGAACTGATGAATCACTTAAAGTACATTTATATTGGAATTGTCGATAAAATGATTGAAATCTTCAAACTTAGTATAAACTCTAAATTTGATATAATTTTTGCAATTGAAGGTGAATCTGGTACTTTTACTGGCCCTACTTCTTTACGTAGACAGAAGAAATTTCTTGGTGATATATTAGTACTTTTAGGATTACCAATTGCTGCTTGTCATTATTATAATACAGCACTTGAAGTGTATAGTGAAACAAGCGCACAAAGCATGGTTGATATTGCATCTTGCTTAGAAGGTCAGTCTAAAGCTCTTTATAGCTACTACAACAATTCGAATTTATCGGTAGAATGGTGGCAAGTAATTGTTCATTCTGCCGCATCATTTCTTTCTGAGATACCAACTCCTTTACAACATTGTTTTCTACCTCTACCATCACATATACCTGTTGCTGTCGATACCATAACATTTAATCAAACAAGAAAATTAACTCTATTTGATATGATTATCAAAAGACTTAAGTTAGCTTTGTCATTGATGGAGAAAGTTTGCAATATTCAACTGAATCCAATTTCCCTTCCAGATACTCTATCCTTTACTAAAGGAGGTAATAAAGTATTTCCATTATTTGAACTTGTATTAAAAGTAGCAAAGATATTAGCAAATGGTATTTTTACTTACTATCAAACTAATAGGAAACTTGTTGCTGACTTTCTTGATCCATACTTTAAAACAGTTTTTACAGCTGTTTGTGAAATGCCTCTTAACCATATTCAAATTTTTACATATTTCCTTATGGGTTGCACCTTGATATATCAGAGTATTGGAAGTCATAGAAGGGTTGGGGTAATCTTATTTTATTTAGCCAGGCTATTTCAGAAGAACAAACTTTATGTCCCAAGTTACAATATTTCTTGTATAAATTACATATGGTATTCAGATTTATTTAATAAGGACTCAGTTGAGCGTATTGATCTCACTTCCTTACCTTTGATGCTTATAAATGGCGATGAGAAAAGCAATAGAAGACATTTCATGTGCAAATTATGCAGAGCCTGTGGATTTTATAAACTGATCATGAATATTGCAAATTTAAAAACAAAGGGTATTAGAAATACTTACTTTCACATAGAAAAAGATCATTCATTACATAATACTCATTATTTGCATACAAGTTATCTTCAATATCTCTCTATATATAAACATGACTTGTCACTGAACTATAAGGGATCATTAATAGGCGAACTTAAACATCCTGAACACTTGCAAACTAATAAATCAGGTGTTATAGATGATGCACTTATATATTTAACACCTTTTATTTATGACTTCTCAAAATATGGGATCCATACATTATTACATATTTATCGATGTCATACTAAAAATAAATTTAATAGACTCGTTTGGCATACGCATCCAATGCGCTATGAACTCATTTGTCTCTTGCTGATACTACAAGCCAGTATTTCATATAGCTGTTCATCGGGGTCTATTTGGGCACTCTGCACTCTAGTAGAAAATTTAGCTTATTTACCTCCATATTATGACATTGAAACTGTAAAGATGATTCAATCAAAATGTATTGATGCTCTTACTGTTGTGAGTACTTCAGCTTTACTTGCTCATCGTGAGCCTACAATTTATGTTGCAACAAATCAGCTGAAAGATGCAATTGAAATACAATCAGAAGTTACGACACTTTTCGGTAATTTGAAGTCTTCGTTGCCATCTTTGTTACTATATAAAATCACTTTCGATACTACATCAAGAAAACGAATTTGTACACACTGTAACAAAGATGAATATTCACATTTTGATGAAAAGAACAATTTACAGTCAAATTCATACTATGAATGCTACTTTAAATCTATACACACACCCTTATGGTTTGGATGGCACATATCGATTCCAGATATTTCACTAGAAGTGTGTTGTAACAATATCTCTGATACTCAATGGATACCTTTGCAAGAGACATCCCTAGATCAAGAACATATTTTTTCCGAAGTAGCAGATGAATTGAATGAAGTATATAACTCAGACCTATTTCTATATAATCCATACGAGAAAAGAAAACCAATTTCATCTAATGGTAACCAAAAAAGAAGCTCTATTATTTCCACAAACTCTCCATTGGATGTACTATGGACATGTGGAACTGCTTATACTATTAGTGTATCTCTGTTTAACTCACTATTTGTTCCACTAGTTTTAGACAGTTTTCACGTTATTATTAGTGGAGAGGTTGAGTGCGATGTCTATCCTGTTTCTGTTGTTATCCCTCCAACAACACGCTTCTGTGTACCTGGATCAGAAGTTAAAGTTGCAATTAATGTAACTCCTAGAAGTTTGGGTAGGTTTGCTATTATTGGTATATCTTACAAATTTGCTGGGATAAAGTACACACAATATGGTTATAATAAGGTCTCCCTTAATAACAAAACAGAATACTCTCCTCATTTAATAGTGACTGTAATTCCCCAAGTTCCATCTTTTATTAATCTTTCATGGGAACAATTTGAAAAAGATACATTAACAGATAATGTCTTACAAAACAAAATATATAGTGGTATACTCTGGTTTGAGAACCAGAGACTTGAAGATTGTGAACAAAATCAATATAATAGTCTTTTTTCTCTAGAAAGTACATCTATTTTATTAAGCAAAGAAGACCATGAATTGTGCAAGGGTAAAATGGAATTATCACTTGTAAAACCCACAGTTTTAGAGAGACAAGGAGTTATTATAAACTGTAACTGTTTACCGGATATTGAAAAGATTTGTCTTAAGTATTCAAGTCGATATCAATTCAATGGCAAGAATTTACTGGTTTCTTACTTTGCAACAATCTTTACGCGCATTTGCCCAAGTCCTAACATTGTTAATGTGCAGGTTTTGCCAATACTAAACTACATTCCCTCAAATCTACCGCCTTGTAACTCAAATAGATGGGATGCAAGTGAATATTGGATAATATGCACACTAGAAAATACTTCACAAACCCTACCACTCAAATTCTCGCTTGCGATAAACAAGGAATGCAAAGAAAAGTTCTCAGAGGAAATACATCTACCCCCAGAAACAAGAGGGTACAGATGGATGTTCAGAATACCTTCAAAGTATATCGGTGAACTGTGCAGAAATCCTAATTTACCACTATTAGCTTGGAGTGCTTACTATCCTCAGGCTCTATATCAAAAAAATGTTAATGAAGAAATAGAGGATCATGGATTTTTATTCCTTAAAAGTACACTTCCTCAATGTTTATCACATTATAGAATTAATTGGTACATAGAGTGTAACGGTGAGAGTCTACCTAATAACTCAGTATTCCCATGCAACTCTATATTGCAAATTAGTATAGTTGCTCAGCCTGTAAATAATACTATTGATAACACAAGTATAAGAGTAAGGATACTACCGTATAAAATTCACCAATACTCCAAAATAATATATATAGAAAATGAGCAGGAAGATAGTTCATTTTCTACAGAAATGTCTAAGTTTTCTTTCTGTATAATTGGATTAGAAAGAAAGATGTTTCAATGGGTAGTTGGTATTGAAGAAATGGATCTGATCACTTATAAAAGTACACTTCATTGGAAAAGTGAATTACTTTCCATATCCTTCAATTGAAAATAGTTGGAAATTTTTGCATTAAAGTACTTAAATGATATAAAGAATTCGGACTCTGAAATACTGAACTCACACTTTCTGTTCAAATTAGTGTTTAACCCATTAGAAAGAAGTGATGATTCAGTCCGTCTTTTTTCCCGGTAATTCTTGTAAGTATCTTCTTGTATAAGCTCTCTCTCAAAAAAAAATTCACTATTAACATTGCAGCTATATACATATGGAATACAAAAGTTAGGATTCATACAATGGCCACTGCTATTTGATATATCCTTAACAGTCCACAAAAGTGTCGTCATCACTTGCTCTATAGTAGACTTTGTAACTGTTACATATTTCTTATCAGTTAAATAGAAAGTAATAAATATATATATTAATAAGATTGCAATATTTCGAGAGGTTATATTAAATATGTCCTGTATATACTCTTCATCTTTAAATGTCGTATTTTCACTGTTATAGCACTCAATTGATGAAATTAATGAATTTAGCCACTCAATAAATATCTTATCAGCTTTTTTATCACCGTATATTCCTTTCCATCTATGTAAAAGGAGGATTAAGAAGTCATCTAAATATGACTCAATAAACTGCAAGATGTGACGAAATGCTGACTCCAACTGTATATCATACAACTTGGGAAATATCCAACTCCACAAGGTGTTTGTAAATATCATTCCTTTTTTTAAATCACTAATAAAATGTTTTATATATGCTCTTACTTCTGTAGAACTGAATTTCTTAGTAATACCACTAGGTTTATCTTTTTCAGAATTATTTTTTATTTGGGGAGTATAGACAAATGGCACTTCAACTAGCTGTACAAGTGGAACACCACGACTTTTGCGTAATTCATTAATCTTCAATGCATTATTATACGATTCAGGTGTTGCTATAAGTGCATCAAACTCAAAAATATCTGCTCCACCAACTACGCTGCATATTCTCAATATAGTGACTGAAATATCTGGTGATAGGGAGTAAATAAAAGATAGGACATTAGCAGCTCTCAGAGCAAAATCCTAAGATATAACCAAAATAAGGTTAAATACTTCATTTGTAAAAGTGAAAGAATCTTAGCTACATACCTGTAACAAGTCTTTATCACTTTTGTTAGCCAAAAGTGACTGATCTGTTATCCCTATTATGACCATCTCTTCAGCCAACCAAGTTGCAACTGTTATGTTAACCTTGTGCCCAGGATGTAATCTATCAAATGTCCCAGCAAAAAGAGTTCTTTTAACAGATTGTTTCATAAATTCACTATCATTCAAAATCACTGAGAAATCTTTGCTGTATCCCCAGCTTGGAAAAGAAACAGTTCGTTTTGAAATAGTGAATACTGGAAAACCGTTATTTTCAATATCTTTGATTGCACTATTATCGACGAAATTGCACTTTTCATACTCACTTGAATCTATTAACAAGAAAGAGAATTGTTTCTGACAAATAGAAAAAAATATTTCATTTACTTCGCTTGCAAAAAAAACTAGTGGTCCATGCTCATCACAAAGTGGAAAGACATTTGGATTGTAGTATAGTTTACTAATTGGCCCAATTGTCCCATTTATGTGATTTAAACATTCAGTTTTCAGTGGAACAAAGCGAATATCAAAAGTAGGTGCTTTATTAAGAAATTCCATAGCATCTAGGGCTATTTCATAAGCCTTTACTAAACTATGAATATGTCGATATGTAAGTATCAAAGTGGAGTTATCTTTCTGATTATCTAAGTCTTCTGCATAACTCCCGGAAACATTCCCCAAGTCACAGTTATCTATATTGCAAGGACGTACAGGATAATATAAGTACAGAGAGTGCTGTGTCTTAGAAATACATGAGTACAGTAATCTAAACAATTCATTTCGAGCTTCGCTTGATATGGCTATATGTTCCCACCAAGAAGAATTCAGGATAAGAAATCCGCGTCCCACACTACACATAGCTTTATTAATAAATTTTATACATTTCCATTAATTATATATAGTTTATACATTTATATGAGACGAAATAGATGCACAACAATAATACACAATTACTCCTCTTGCAAAAGTTTAAGTGAAAGGTGTATTCAAGTTTTAGAAGCGCTACATACATAGCGCTTGCAAAGATTTCAGGGTATGTCTCTTAAATTCCACTTTTGACAAGGTGAAACACTAAATATTAGAATAAGAAATGACAAGTACTGAAACAGAACAGAATAGTGCTAATAAAGCGAAATTGGTACCAAGGGTACTCCACAATAATGATGGAGGTTGCATTGGTAATAAATTAGATTATGGAACTCCTCTCAATATACCTATTGATCGACTATCTAAGGCAATTGAAGCTCTTAAACAACTTTCTCAGAAAATAAGAGACAATAAAACAAGTGACTTATTACATTCTGTAGGTGTTGAGGGGCCTAATTGTTATATAACTCTCCTAGTTAGTTTGAAAGGTATCCCTAAATTTGTTAAAAGCAAGCATATTCCTTTAGATATTACAAATCCGTTATACAACTATCCTAGTAACGAAGTATGTCTTATAGTAAGGGATCCACAGCGTAAATGGAAAGATTTACTGCAGAAGGATTATCCAGATATTAATATAATTACCAGGGTAATTGGGGTAGGGAAATTAGTTAAGAAGTATAATACATTTAAAGATAAAAGAGAACTTTGCTCAGCATATGACTTGTTTCTGTGTGATGATAGAGTAATTGAAAAGATGCCAAAAATATTGGGATCATACTTCATAAAAACTAACAAGTTGCCTGTAGCTATAAAGTTGCGTGAATCAAATTTAAAAAATACATTAAAAAAAACCTTAAGTTCCACATTTATGACTATACGTCGTGGTCCATGTGTTGGAATAAGAGTAGCCAAGTTAAGTATGCATACTAGTGATATTTTACAAAATATACAAGATGTCATTAAACAAGTATATACATATTTCAATGATAGTAATATCAGTAAACACTGGAGAAATGAGATCACTGGATTACATATACAAAGCACAAATACACTCGCACTTCCAATTTGGGTTGCAAGGATTCCCTTGGATACCGAATTGAAGAATAAAGCCTGTTCTAACAAGAAATTATATAATAAAGATGAGATTAAGTTGGAGAAAACCTTGAAAAGCAAGACAAAGAGCGTCTTAAAGAAATAATAGTAAATGGAATATACCATGAGACTTGGGTTATTCTGATGTTAAGAAGACAATATGCAGTACCAAATAAGGTTATTGAATACTTCAGAAGTATTATTATTTGTCTATATAAATAAACTAATACTAATAACAATTCCATATATAGAACTAGATAAATTTGAGAAGTTTTAACTCATGAAGAACTGATGGAATAAGGAAAAAAGTATGAATTAAAGTCTACTTACTATAATACTAAATAGCACAATATGAACACAGCCAACTACAAAAAGTTACTGTATTGTAATGAGAGGAATTAATATTTATTATGCAACTAGGACGGCTGAATAAAGTTTGTCCTTTAAAGAAGTATGCGGTAGTTATAAATTGGGTTTAGGTTACTAAAGGTATTCAAAACATTGAATTCTTCAGGTACACTTCTTAGAAATGAATAGGATAGCGAAGTTGAATTAACATTGTTTAATAATTAATATACTAGTTACTTTCTTCTTCACTTGAATCCTCTAGAAATGACTTTGTCATGGGATTTCTTCTCGTGTTTCTTGAGTTGGTCACACTCTTTTGCTGTATCTTCATTGCTGTTAAAACTTTAAGTTCTTCACTTTTTCTTATAAATTCCATTTCAGCTTCTCTTGCCTCTTCTATAGTGGTTGACATCATCACTCTATTTCTTGGATCCTTAATATGAATAATTTTTTCTATATTTCTTGGCCTAAGAGTTAGCTTGTGCTTAATCTCAGATAGTCCAAGTTTATATGTTGAGTCAGTCGAGTCATCAAATAGTAGAGCTTTCTCATTACCAACAATACAATCATAAGCAAAAGTCCCTCCAATGTATAGTGAATATGTATTGTCACTCCAGCGTACTAATGTTGAATTAAAGTCCATATTTCCATCTTCGCCAGTACACCCATTGATGCAATGCTTTTCTCCTTCATTCCCTCTTATATTTACAGTAGATCCTATTTGAAGTCGTTGTGGAAGCTTTAAAGTAGCAAAAATACGATTCTCATTTAAAAAGTCTGCATACCTCTTTGGACTTTTTAAACACAGGTTTAAAAATTTTTTTGTGGTCTTACCGGTATTTTCATTGTTTGTAAAGGTAGTGAAATTATTGTCTGATAGGAATTTTACTTTATCAGTTTGTTCACTTTCTAAAGTTAAGGGTTCGCTTTGACTCTTCAACAAAGGCTCTTCATATGTTTGATCAATCATATAAGTGATCTCACCGTCACCAAAAAGATCAGAGTCAGACTCACTTTCACATATAGTTCCTTGTACTTTAATATTGTCACTTTCCACCGAAAAATCCCCCTCTAAATTTGATTTCATAATCTTATATGTAATTTTTGAATTTTAATAGCCATAAATTTCCCTTCCCTAAGAAAGTGTGGATTTAAAGGTCCTTAATAAATAGTCTTGAGGCCTAAAAGTCTAAACCCGCTTTAGTTCCTGCAAGAACTCTAGTATAAACTAGACTAAGGCGTTAGCTTCTAGCTTGTTACTATATAGCTACTTTATTAAATAGTATAGAGTTCTCAAAGTGATTATGCTTATAAAACTGTATAGATATTTTTCACTAAAAGTACTATACAATAATTTAAGTAGTTAATTCATGGAACCAAACCTCACTATATACAGAACAACTGTCTATTCCATAACTTCACTGTGACAATAGAGGGAAACTAAATAGAAGATTTATGACTTTTCGAAGCCATTATTTCCAAATTAGTATATATTAGGTTTAAAGAACATTAATACTTAAGTTCTGACTTCATATCTTTACTTGATTTGAACTAAAACGGAGTAAAAGCTAACAAATTCGGTATAATATTGGATATGGATATTTCATCGGATTATATTTTTGTTATTTTTAAAAGTAATATTTCACTTTATTAGTATTGAATTAATAGATTACTCTTAATTATTTAAGTAGCTAATATTTATTGATCTCACAATATTTTCTTCTGATCACCATAAATGTAGATAATTTAAATCGCACTAGCTAAAAAAATCTTAGAACTTAAGTTATTTGAGTGGGAGATTATCTTGAGCAAAGAAAGTAAGATTAGCCAAGAAGAATTAGCTAAGAATATAGAGGTATATCAAATTGGATGATTTTTTTTCATTTTCTGCTTGATTACAATAGAATATATTTCTAATGCTATAAGGTACTACTTTAATTCAAATACCATAAATTTCCTTTTAATTAAGCAAAAAAACACTAGTTCTCAGATTAAATAACTTTTTTTTTTTTTATAAATTTTTCGGTAAAAAGATAGTTAATAGGAATATAGATGTATAGAAAAAGTAAATCATAAATTAGTGAAGAATCTGACAATTATTCAGAAGCTGATTTTAGGATTGTTTATAAATATAGGTTACTAATAAATCTTATGAGCTTATAATCTGTTATATTCTAAGCAATTATAGGAAATTCATTTAAGATAATATTCAGAAGTTACAAAAATCAAAAAGTAGCTACTATGTCAGGTAATAAAAAGAAAAAAAAAGAAAAATAACCAGTTACATTGCACTTTAGAGTCATTTGTACAAAACGTAAAGTTAGACTATATTATTGTGAAAAATTCGACTTGACCTAAAATTTACATAAAGTATCTTTCTTATATCTAATTAGGAACTACAATTAACTCCAGATGAGTGTAAGTATCAATCGTCTATTGATTTGCTCCATTCTTTGTTATTTATAGGAATAATGAAACAAACATATTTCTCTGTGGTCTGCATCTGATGATAATTTAAAATCTTCCGATAAGTTATAGTTTAATTGTGATTTCACTCTTTATTTAGATAAGCCCTAGAACTAAAAAAATTTTTTATAGGATTCAATACATGTTCATAAAAATCCCATCTTAAAAGATTATTATTGCATACTAAATGTTCAGTGAACCAGGTTGGTAACATATCTTGTATATACTTTCTTTTGTAACGGTGATCTAGTAATAGAACAACAGAATAATCATTACTGTGTCTCAATGCACGTCCAATACATTGATTTACTATTTTCATACACATGATTGATTGAAAAGAAAGGTTATCAGTATTTGTAGTTAGATCAGATTTTTCATAGAAATATTTAGCCTTCGCTTCTAATATAGGGGTATTTGGAGGATATGGCAATGATACAATAATCAGACACCGGCATAACTCATCGGAGAAATTCACACCTTCAGATAATCTACCATTTAAAACTCCAAGTAGAATTGCACCAGCGTGAGTTTTATTATTAGAATATATACACTTTTTATATGATTCCCATAATTGTTCATTTTCTAAAGCTGTTGATAATTTATTTTCTCTAAAAATCTTCTTCTTCTTAATTTGCTCTAGAAACGGTTTAGCTTCAACTTCTCTATGTAGGAATCTAAAAAATATTTCGAGGAATGTAAAGCTATTAAAAAATATACAAACTCCATCTGGTATAAAGGGTAATACTAAGGCAAGAGTTTGACATAAAGCTAGGAGTTGGTTGTGGCTAAATCTTGTCTCGTATCTTAAATCTAGAATATTACCATCTACATCCTGAGGTACAACTATTCCCAAAAGATTATTCTTAGAGATGGATTGAGTTGCTGAATACATATAAACACTTGAGGATGGAAGGTGATTGTAAAGAGGCTTGTACTCAAAAATAGGTTGTAAGGTTCCACCGATAAGCATTGTAGAACGTGAATTTTTCATTAAATCTTTGAAGAAGCAGTCTACGCTAATTGGGATTAAACTGCAGTTTATATCTAGAATATTCGAAGAGTGATTAAAATTATACTCAATAACTATTTGGTCGTACTTTTTATTGGCCGAAATAAGTGCATCAACGAAGGATTTGAACGTATATAATGTATTAGAACTGATAGTGTCACCTTTCCTATTTTTATCACTTGAATATATTTCCATTATTGAAAATCTTTTCATTTTACGACATAGATCGTTGTTTTCAATAAAGGTTTGCAGATTATTCGTATTAAAAAAGCTAAAATTTATTATTTTAAAGAAGTCTGTCAAGTTATATGAAATAACTCCAGTATTATGCTGTGACTTTGAATCACAGGTATCACTTGATTGTCGTTTCAATGATCTATATGAGTTAACTATTCTCTCTACATTATTAGTGAACATAGTTATAAATCGAAGCAATTGTTTAAATAAAGAGAGATTATTTGGAGTAAAACTTGTGCCATACTTTTCAAGATAACCTTTACAGTTGGGAATTAATTGTTTGCATGCATTCAGATCTATGCTAGCTTTGTAACTTGATTCAAAGGCATTAAAAATATTGTGTGCCTCATCAATAATACATATAGTTCCCAAAGAATTAAATTCAACTCCTAGGGATTCTCTTGTTGAATTGTTAAATAAAGTAGTATAAGGTATTAGAGTAATATCTGAAAATTTGTTTGCTTCCTTAACTGCATAGTAGGGACAGGCCTAAACGAAAGTAAATCGAATCTAGTGAATTTTAGTTTTTTTAAGCTTACCTCAACTTTTTCTCCTTCTTTACGTAGGTCTTCAATATCCATTAATTTGCATAAACTTAGCTTTGCAAGAATACTTGCTCTTGATTTGTATGGACAAAAGTGTCCTTCAATATCTTTTTTATTTGGAGCTGTATACTCTAAACAAGTATCATTTATTATGAGGCTGGGTAGCTTTCTAACTTCAGGATGAATGCATAAATGAGATCTGCTTGCTACTGTAGTTATAGATGGATCTTTGAATAGTCGGTGACAATAATTCCTGAAACTTCCCGATTCGTGGAGTTTACGAACTTCCCCAATATACTGAGATAGTTGCGAATGAGTTCTACTAGCAATAATAATTTTGAAGAAGTTGTATTGTCTTTTTGATTCTTCTGAGCAGGTTTCTCTCCATATTTCAGGTAGACTTATTAGTAGAGTTTTGTTATTTTTTGTATTCTGTTCAACCAGATTAAAATGACTTTCAACATTTTTTAAAAAAGTATTTTGCAATGTAATCATTTCTTCATAGGATCTTTCTATATTAACTTTTGTCTTTTCTAAAACCCAGAGAGGTATCTTTTTGGATTTGTATTCATTTGTTTGACTAGTTATTACTTCTTTGTGATGAGCATTTATCCAACTCAAAGCTGAGCAGAGAGCACTTATAGATTTCCCAGTTCCGGTGGGAGATTCAAATATTCCGATGCTTCCAGGATTTGAAAATAAGTTCCATGCCTTTTGACAAAATTGTTCTTGAATTTTATATGGAGTAAATGGGAAACCAAATTTGTTTTCTTTGCAGGCCATATGTTTATTAATAACTAAGTTTATTTTTTATATAAAATATCAAATTGAGCGCTTCATTGTGCGACCCCGTTAGATAATGTTATT
>NW_027122787.1:0-1311 GCF_001865355.1 Cryptosporidium andersoni
CTAAACCTAAACCTAAACCTACCCTAAACCTAAACCCTACTAACCTACCCCCCCCCTAAACCTAAACCTACTAACCTAACCCCTAACCTAAACCTAACCTAACTAAACTAAACCTAAACCTACTAACCTAAACTAAACCTAAACCTAACCTAAACCTAAACCCCCCTAAACCTAACCTAAACCTACTAACCTAAACCTAACCTTATTAAAAGAGAAAAAAAAAAGAGGAATTTAAAGTGTATGAAAGATGAATAATAACAAAATAGAGTCAAGCAATCTCTTAATAAAGAAAATTATATTAGAGTTTGTTAGAATTAGTAAATAACTTATAAGTTTATTGAAAGGAAGATAAATAAGTAATTATCAAATTAAGTCATTATTTAATGACAAACTTAAGTCTTTATAATAGAATATATTTTTATAAATTAGAGATTAGTGAATTTTGGTTTTGATTTCAATATCAAAAGTTATAAATCCCAAAAAACATTTCCACATAAAGAATATATTGATTTATTCCAAGTCAGTAGTTTTACCTGTATAACAAATTGTAATTTATAAAAAAGAATTCCCTATTTACAATATAATCTGTATAAAAAAAAGTGATAATAGTTTCTATTTTTCAATATATGCACAAGGGCATATAAATTTCTTGATAAGAGTATTACGTTTGGATAATTTCTTTTTGATTCTATTTTCATTTAGTCCAGAATTATTAAAAATATTTTTATCCTCTAACTGATATTTACGAATCTCTTTATTAATAGGTTCTTTGATAGTATTAGATATCAAACACCCTTCAACTACTGGAGCTAAAGCATCATCATTTAATTGAGTGGCTGTACAAGCTCCTTTATTAGCTTTTCTAGAAGAAGATGAATTTACTCCTTTTCTATAATTCTTTGATGCTGAGATCTTCTTCATATCAGAAATTCTATTGCCATTTATAATAACTTGTTGATTTAATCCATATTTCTGTAAAGCATCTGAAGCTGGTATAATATTTGAAGCATAAGATTCACTCCTTTTAAAACCAAGTAAATCAAATCGACTCCAATCAAAATTACCATCATCTATATAACCTTCTCTTTGAAAAAGATCTCGGAATAATTTTCTTAAGTAGTTGTAATCTGGACGGTCTTCAAACCTAAGAACCCTACAATAATGTAAATATGTTGCAAATTCTGGAGGATATCCTTTACATAACATTTCAACAGACGTCCCCATCTTCTTCTCCATTATCTTTTTATACTTCTCTTCTTTATTATTTGCTCGTATTCCTTGCCATGGTAAGGTCCCATCTCTACAAAAGTA
>NW_027122822.1:0-3355 GCF_001865355.1 Cryptosporidium andersoni
TCAACACAAACTCCAGGTTCACTACAAACTCCAGATTTATCTCAAGGTCTAGATTTTTTTGAAGTAACTGTCACAGATGTTCAAGATTTTCCAAAATCTTTGATTTGCCATTTCTTAATAGGTGTCAATGAAATGGATTTGTTTGTAGGTAATCCAAAATTTCTTAAAACAGAGCTATGGTTTCGTCATAAAGGACTAGATATGAGATATTTTGGACTTTGGCATTTATTATTTGATTTTTTTTATGACAATAAAAAACCTCAAGATGAATTTGAGCTTGCAGTTTCTAAAGTTTCTACACAAATGTCTGGTATAAGAAGAAGAGCATATCCATATGATCCACCTACAGTTCATAAGGGTAGGCATTGTCAACATGTATTCAAAGTGCTAAAAATTCAAAAATGCAAAAATACTCTTAATTTTATGATTTACTTGATCTCATTAACATATGGACTAAGTAGTTATATTCAGAAAGCTATTCTTTTACTATTTGTTCTACTTTGTACCCATTCCACACTTTTTGGTCTGAACATGAGAGAAAGAGTTGAGAAGTTTCTTAATAATCAAGATCTCAGGAACCTTCTACTTACTGAATCACATGAATCATTGAGACGGTATATTACTCAATGTAGTAATGAATCTCCAAATTTATTTAGTGGAAGGGACTCAAGTTTAGTATCACATAACTTATCAATACCATTCATATTTCTTATCAGTTCACCACAAGGATTTGGAAATTTAAGTTGTTTAGTAATGATAGAATTATATAGATCCGGAGTTTCCGATCGTCTTGAATTTCCGTTATTTTTACTTTTTTTATTACCTAGAATGCAATCTGCAGATTTATCTCTTTTACTTCTATACTTATTAATGGAAGCTTCTTTATTTGAAGGATCCTATCATACTGGTATACGTAGTTTTTTTACTAGTTCTGCGCATAGGGAAAGATCATTACAAAAAATCACAGCAAATTTTGGTGTAAATTTAGATGGTTTTTTGGATGGATTTCTAGATTGCATATTAAAATATAGAAGTGAATTTTTACCAGGTGCAGAAGAACTTAATTTACCAGAAGCCAGGAGATATGTTGCATCAGCTAGAAGTAGAAATTGAGTTATACTATTTGTTTAGAACTAAATATATATTTTGAATTAAATAGAATCTCAACAAATTTTGGTTTAAAGTTAAGTGATTTTTTACAATGGATTTCTAGGCCGTACAGTAGAATACGAATATGTTATCAGGTACCAGGAGGTATATCAAATCAATTGAAGGTAAAAATTGAGTTGTATTATCTGTTTATACCTAAATATGGATTTTGAATATTATTTTAATATCGAAATTTTTGATGTTCTGACTTAATGGACTAGTGATGCCACCTTAAGTAATAAAATTTATTTGTTTATTTCATTTTAAATGTTATTTCTCAAGATATTAGTGTTTAAAAGTTTTTAGAAAAATTAATAATTTTGTCGGTAATACTTTGTAGTTAGATTGATTTATTTTTAGATAAGCTAGATAAAATAAAAAGGAGTTTTAATGTTTAATTTAGTATGATCTATTATTTTATTAAGTTGAAATTAAGAAATTTACAATTTATACGCTATTTTAATAAGATACTAAAATTAATGTCTAAGATATATACTTATCAATATATAATTTATATTGTCTTGAATGTGTAATTAAACTAATAAGGTGTATTTATACAACACAAACTTTAATCAATCATAAAATAAATCTTACTAGAAAAAATATTTATATTCTAATATATCTAAGCTTATAAACATTTAGTAATTAAATTATATATTATCCTGTGAAAAAATATAATGTATTATTTATTGGAATACTCGGATTTACTTATAAAGTGATTATTAAAAATAATTATATTTAAATGAAAATTACACTAAAATATCACTTTGTACTATGTGAAGACGACTCTGTATTATTATTACATTATTAAATTATATAATAATGAAGTCAATTACATTTATATTCAAAATATTCCTAATATCTGAATACTTAGCTAAATATACAAAGGATGATAATTTTCAAAACTTTTTAAGTGTGTTCAAACCAAAGTAGAAATATTAATATTTAGAGACAATTTAAATTACATGAATGGAAAAAAAAATAAAAATATTAAAAGTGAATATTTGGATAAATAATCATCTATTTCTTTATATTTATATATAGATTTAATACTTAAAGGAATTATGATTTTATAAAATTAGTTTCTTCTGAAGTGAGAAAAAAAATATTTGGAATCATTATATATTTCCCTAAAAATACCCCTCTAGATAATTTTCATGAATATACGATGGATCAAATAGGAAAATAATCATGCAATAATTCTTGTGATGAATTTTTTAGTATATTATTCTATTATTAATCTTAGTTTTGAGTTATTAAACTATTTTATGCTAAGTCATGCTTACTTAAAATATTGACATACCTATGGAAACTAAATTAAAGAATTATAGAAATGTTGTGAATATTAGGAATATATTAACTAAAGAAGAAAGTTCATTAATTTCAAATTTTATAAGTGAGAGTATAGAATGTGTACCTGATTACAAATAAAAGCTTCAAAATTATCACGAGTATTCATTATAGATACAATTTTGAATTGAGTTCAATATCTATTGAGATCTTTCAATAATTTAATTCTATTATTCTAATAATTATAATATCAAAGTGTAATTAATTTTAATTTATTTTTTATTTCGATGGGATTTTCAGTAGATGCAGTTTTAGCAACAATCCAACTTAATATTACAAATAAATCAGGAAAAATAAAGATGGGTATTACTAAATTTTAAATAATAGGGAAATTAGATATAAATTACTAAATAGTTTTGTTTATCTTTAGAAAATTAAAGTAAATTTTGATGTGTTTGATATAGGTGTATACATGTTTAGATGATATCGATATCCCGGAAAATGGATACTAAGAATAACGACAGATTACCAAATTTCTAGAATATTAAAACAAAATAAAAAAAAGTGAGTTCATAGTATTTTTTTATTGAATATAATTTATACTGTTATGTTTGTATTATTTCAATATAATTTAGATATATGGTTTTAATATGGCTCATAAGTATATTTAATAAGATACTTAATAATTAATACATTAATATATAATATGTATTTAAAGTTATGTTTATTTATATAAAATTTCTTAATATTAGACTATATTCTAAATATGTTTTATAAAATAAGTTATACATATAATTTAACTTAAATTTTTTTCTCCTGTAATAATTTAATAGTGACAATAGGAAATTATGTAATCAACTATATATTCTAAAAAAAAATTAATTACAAATTATGATTTAATTAAATTAAAAAAAAC
>NW_027122822.1:3416-4165 GCF_001865355.1 Cryptosporidium andersoni
AAAAAAAAATACTATAAAAGTATAAATTATTGAATTTATAAAATTATTCAGATAATTTCAATTGAACTAAAAAAATTATAAGTTCAATATGTAATATAATTTAATTTATTATAGAATAAAATCTCATTATTCTTATAAATTTTACTTTAATATATATTATAGTTTTATTATATTTAGTATTATCATAGCCTTTATTTACTAGTAATGAGATTTTTAGTTATTTATTTTTATAAAAAAATTTCAAATTAAATTGAAAAGATTTTCTTATTCCCCATCTCTATTTCTTTCCAATACTTTTTTTATTCATTCAGTTCTTTTTATGTTTTTTTTAATTCAAATATTAATAATATAAAAAAAATAATTATTCAAAAGAATATCTCTTTATTACAATATATAAAGTAATTATATTTATTAATTTTTATTATTTCATGTATTATATTTTACAATAAAATATCAGTATTTTAAGTAATTAATCATAGTTATTTATATTAGTTTTTTATAAAGTAGAAACAAAACTAATAATAAATCAAGTTAAATTTGTTTTTTAATATTAAAATATATATTACTAATAAAATATTTTTTTTAAAAAATATAAATTAATATATTGAAATTCCAAATTTTCAAGATTAAGTTTTTTTTATTTCTTATTTTTTTCTAGGGTCTTATTAATATTAGGGGTTTAGGGGGGTAGGTTAGGTTAGGGGGGGTTTAGGTGAACTTGGAATTTGTAGTGAACGTGGAACTTGTAG
>NW_027122891.1:0-1007 GCF_001865355.1 Cryptosporidium andersoni
AAATAAATAAATAAATAAAAATCCAAACTATATATTTAATTAATTAAATTAAATCTCAAAATTATAATAAAGAAGTTAATTTATTAATTTCAAGAATTAAATAATTAAAATAAAAACGAAATTGTGATAAATATTGTGAATTAAAATATTTCGAATATCAAGATAAAAAAGAAAAAAAAAAAAAAAATGAGTTACAGTAAAATTTCTTAGGCTCTGAAACTTAAATAGTGATTAAAATATACTTTAATAATTTTCTAATAGTTATTTAAAAGAAGGTATTTTTTTTAAATTATAAATACTAAGAAATAAGCAGATAATCAGTTAAAATATATCAGCCATACAACATTATTACCAAATACTTGTATAGTTGATAATTTAAATAAGGATTTTTTTTCTAATTAATTTAAATAATAAATTATATTAATGAATTTTTATTTAAATTTGTTACTGAATCTAATCATAAATATTTTATATAAACTATAAACTATATTTAATAACTAATATATGTACTTATTTAAATATACCTATATTTTTATTATAATTTTTATTATGTTCTATATTATTATATATTAAAATATATCCCAATATATTTTATCATTATTCAACTTCCAATTTTATTAAATTCATAATTTTATTCTATATTAAAATATTAAATATCAATTATATTATATTTATTATATTAGGTTTAACATTATACTAGAATATTAAATATTAATTTATCTTAGTAGCAATCTAATTTTTTTCCCATTAATATATTAGATAATTACATTTACTAATTCAATATTTAAATGTTGATATTTTTAACTACTAAGTGTCTTTTATTTATTAATTTAATTATTATATCTTAATAATTTTTTCAAGAATATTATCATTAGAGAATAATGGGAGAATCTATTAACAAAAACTAAACCTACAACTTTTTTTCTATTACTAGTTAAAAACAATCTATAGGAAATTTTATATTCCATATTGTTTTTTATAGTTTATTTTATCTATAATATAATATT
>NW_027122898.1:0-86114 GCF_001865355.1 Cryptosporidium andersoni
TAGTAGTTGGTTTCCTTGTAGTCGTAGTAGTAGTAGTTGGTTTCTCTGTAGTTGTTGTAGTAGTAGTTGGTTTCTCTGTAGTTGTTGTAGTAGTAGTTGGTTTCTTTGTAGTTGTAGTTGTAGTTGTGGTTGGTTTCTCTGTACTTCCAGTATCTAGTTTAAGTGGGGGTTTGCTCATGACTTCTTTACTTCTTATAGTTGTAGCTTTTGTAGTTGTTGTTGTAACTTCTGTAGGGTTTACAGCATAGCATCTGGTGAATGAAACATAGATTTCTGAATTCATGTCATATATTTGACCTTCATCAAAAGTTCTTTTATCATTACAAGGAACGTTAATAATAGGGTCAATAAATAGGAAATTAGTTTCTTTACTAGGAGTAATAGGTTTTAGGCTTTCAGGGTGGAAAATACCTGCATATGACCCGACAATTTGTTCTCCATTCAACCTATTAACTAGATATCCACTTACAGGATCAAATGGGCAATTAGAATAAGAATCTATAGGTAGACCAGTATCAGTATCTACCATCATTCCAGTTACAATATCTTTTACATATCCATTGTGCCATCCACATGCTCTAGTTCCACCTAACCAGGAGTAATTATCCGCTGGATATATAAGTCTACCATTAAAAGCGTCAATAGACCAGTTAATTGCAGAGTCAATAAAAGTTCCAAGGTTATTCTCATTAGAGGTAAGTGTAGAATTTGCACACATGGGAGATGCAATACCAGCGACTGAACCGGATAAAATTACCAAACTACACGCATCAAAAAGTTCTTTTGTTGTTTTATTAAATGCTAATCGAGTTACAGGGTCATATACTAGATTTCTTTCATCTTTTGTGGCAAATTCGATGAGTGGTAAATTTGTTTCTGGATCTAATTTTAAAGGAGCTATAAAGTAATTACTATTTATATCTTTACTTCCAGTGATTATACCAGAATATGGATTGTAGGTATTCCCGAAACTATCTACTGGTAGAAAAGTCTCAGTATCGAAACTAGATGGAATAGATATACTATAGAAGTTTGTTATTTCTGGACTACAACCAGTATCACTACTATATTTGTGTGATGTATCCAAGCGCATATTTCCAGTTATTGATCCAAGAGCATCAACCTTCATTTGCAATATATTGCTAGAGTGAAAACTCAAGGTTAATAGTGGTAAAGAAGCTACAATTACGATTGTCACCCATGAAACTTTAACTTTAGATAAAATCATTTTAATATCCCAGCAGTAAAAAGAATAGTCTTGCTATATTAATACTTGGTAATCTTGAAAAAGGTGTAATAAGGTCCAGGTTAGATAACTTAAGCAATATCGTGTTCAAATTCTGTAATTATTTTGCTGTTTATCAAATCTCACCAAAAACCTTCTTAACAAGAGTGCACCCAAAATGCACAACAATGTCGAACTAATTTCAGATAATTAATTATACAAAGTTGCAGACTAGTATGTAGTATATGTACACGTATTGTGTACGGACAATGCATTTGTGTAGTCAATAGTCATTGCTATACTTTGCATGTAATTAGGGTGCAATCCAAAATATACGTATTAATACGTCTTATTTGGCGCCTTTTTTTTTTTTTTTTTAAATATAAGGTTCTACTCAGTTAGAAAAAGGGTCTTGATAGAAACTTAGTAAAATAATATATATTTAAAGTAGTGATATATCCTATAAGTGTTAAAAGGAGTGAAATTTATATTTAGTTGGACAGAATAAAATAGATCCCCTAGAACCACTCAGTCGGTAGCACTAGTAGTCTAGTGGTAGGATAACGCGTTCCCATTGCGTTGGCCCGGTTTCGATTACCGGCTAGTGCACTTTTTCGGAGGCCTAAAGATTATAATGGAACGTAATGTGTGAAGGAAAAGTTTTGCACCACCTATCTACTTATTTATAAAAAAAAAAAAAGAAGTTAGGAGGTATTTCTGATAATTGTACATAGTAAATAAAGGGAATTTGTTATTCTTAATGAAATAAAACATATTTTAGCATTATACTCTTGTAGGTATTCTATTTGGTAAAGAATCTTTTGGTTTTTTGTTCATCCATGGTGGTTCTACTTGAGGATGATTTTGTACATATAATGGGTCACTGGTTGGTGGTAATTGTCCAACATCTCCTGGAGTAGGACCAACAACATCAACTTTTTGCAACATTCGCCACTCAGGAGGAAATCTAAGAGCTGACTGAGCTTCACGCAAATCATGCTCTAGCATTTGCATGATTAATTGTTGTTCTTCTATTTGCTTTTCAAGTTTTCTACAGGCTAGTAGCATACTTATAATATCACTTTGATCTTGAGGTTCTATATTAGCAAAATAGGTTGCCATCTCAGATAAACTACTGTATGGCCGACGTCTAGGAGTTATAAGTCCTCCAACAAATGGTTTGTGTGTACGCTTTATATTTTTAAAGTCCTTTTTAGCTAAATATTGACGAGATTTCCCAATGTATGATCTTGTGAGTTTATCTGGAATAAATTCATCAACTTCACTATACCTAGGTCGTAAGATTTCCTTTTGAATCTTTTCATCTTGGTTCTTTTCCTCTTGATCAGATTCATTAATATCAGATATTTCTATATCTTCATATAAATCATTACTCCCTCTAATTTGTGAAAGTTTCCTTTCTACACTGTGCCAATTACTTTGACTAACAACTTTCTTATCCCATGTATACTGGCCTGTACCATCACACCTTTTTAAATCTTTTTTAGGATCTTCTTGATTAGTTATCTGAGTATCTCCAGGTTCTTGATTACTTGTTTTAGTTACTACTTTAACATCTCCTGTTGAAGGAACTTTTATGTCGATAGATTTTTCACATTTATTACTGAAGTTGCTAATTGCATCATTATTATCATGTTTATCTCGTACTTTCTTCTTTTTATGAGATTTATGCTTATGACAGCACTTCTGACATCTGTTATTACCTGCAGAATTGCATATAGCAGCAATAGTAGTTATTATTTGCCATATTGCTGGATCTAAACCTTGATAGCTAGTTTCAAGAGTTCGTTCCTTCTCTGTAACATCTGATGAATAATCTTTATTTCCCCTATTCCTCAAATTATGTAGACTATTAGCAGTTAATGCATATCTATCCCCATTTTTGTAATATGAAGATCGGCTCATATATTTATCTAAACCACGATCATCACTTGTTGGATCTTTGCAAATTCTGCTTTGTTCTAAAATTACTTGTTTATCATTAATAATTCTTGGTGTGTTAACTTTTTGACTCAAGTTAAAATGAGGTTTTGAATATCTTTCAACATGATCAGTTTCATCATTATTTAATATATTAAATGTTGGTGTTCTTACTCGTATCTTTTTATCACTTTGAGCTTCATTACTTATTGTTTCATATTTCGGAGATACTGAGTAGGTTTTAAGTGTTGCTTTTTTTATCTTATCTTTAGTATTATCTGATAAATTTAATAAAACATTTAACTTTTTTGTAGGTATAGAGCTTTCACTCAATTTGGATAGTATTGGAGCATCTAAAGTTTTTGTCACAGGTTCAAGATTAGTGGTCTGATTAGAAATAATCTTTGAGCCTTTAGGATTTGTTACTTCTTTGACTACAGTATTCGAAGCCTCAGTAGTATCAGGAGATACTAAATCTGTATTATTTACCTTCTCAGGTTGAGAATATACTTTTAAGGAAGTATTCTGTAAAATTATTCCATTAGATTTACTTTTCAGTTCTGGAATAGTTTTTTTTGCATTAATACCTAATATATTCCCTGACTCACTATTAACAGAAGGATTGGAAAGTAATTTGGTTGTAACAGATTTCTTAGTATTATTGGATAAACTTGTAGAATTAGGTAAAGGGATTGACTCATGAGTATCAACTTGTTTCTCGGGAATTTTTATATCTTCCTTGTGTTCAACTTTAGGAATAACACTTGGTGGAGCAGGTTTACCTACTTTTATAGCTGGTACTGTACCTTTAGTAACGGCAACAGTAGGAAGAGTTGCAGTTGACTTAATAGGTGGAGTTTTTATTATAGATTTAGAGACATCAGATAAGTCTAATGATTTAGTAGTAATAGATTTTGTTAGGGATTTAGAAGTATTAATAGTTGGTTCTGGTGGTTTAGTATCGTCTTTGGTAGCTATATATTTTAAAGATTCCTGTTTCTTAATATTACTATTATGAGCTTCTGATAAAAAAGCAACTTCTTTAGATTCTGGTACAGATGCCAGAGCTGTTGGGACATTTGCTTTTATTGCAGGTTTAGGAATTGGCTTTGTAATGGGGGTTACTAAAGCCTTTGGTACTGAATCTTTAGGTTGCACCTTTGCACCTGATATAACAAGTTGTTTTCTTGGAGGAAGTACTGGTACACTTACAGATGAAGTACTTTGGTTCAAATTCTTGGTCTGAGCCGGTGGGTTTGGAGTCTTAGTTAGTGATGGTTTTAAGGGTACTGAATTTATATCTGCTTTCATAATATACTTCAGTTATAAATATAATACTATATACTCATTCATATGGTTCTTAGGTTTAATTTATTTTGTTTTGTTATAGCTACAAATTCTTACATCCTGTTATTTACAAGCTGACATTCTCATACACACAGCACGCGCTATATTGTCTTGTCGTATAAATTCATTGCATTAATACATGAAAAAATTTGTGGGGGCAAAAAGAAAAAAGTTAGAGTATTGGTAATATGGACTATATTATAAATAATGTCATACATTCAAAATAAGTACTTAGCTAACTTAGATTATCTTTACATCTAATTCTATACGAATCCCAGTATTAATCTAAAAAGTGGCTGAAGTATGCTATAGCAAACCAAATTGTAGATTTACTTAGAAACATTAGTATGCAGGACCTAATATAACATAAGGCTTATATTTAGGACCTACTAAAGCCAATAGAAACATTGCTATCAGAAATGTATATAATGCTGATAGTAGTGATCCCGTATACAAAGCTGCAACTGCAACTTTATAACGTGGGCTAGATTTCGGTGCTCTAGATAATATCAAAAAGGCTATACAGCCTATTGGTGGAAATATGAAGCTCAATATTAATGCAACTAATGGTAATTTAGCTTCCTTCATTTTCCATATATTGACATTTTTATTCTCCAGTTTATTGATATCTTCTTCAAGAATATCGTCCATAAAACTGATCTTAGAGTGTGGATAATAGCTTGTTATATTGGAATTATTGGTGTGGATATGTTTAGGTGTCATAGTAAATTTATTTCTTTATTTTTGCCTCTTATATTTCAAAGTGATTGTGAATTCTAAAATAACAATGATCTTTAGATAATCATAGGCGCTTAAGGTGCCTCATTCTTAACCATGCATCTAAGATGCACCTTGCAGTATACTTTATAGGTAGAATAATAACTAAAAGATTAAATAAAGAGCCTCAGTATTTAGTCACTTTTTAAAATTTATAAAATATACTGGTAAATCTTTATATAATACTACTTCCTAAAAGAACTAAATACTTAACCAAGTTTCTTCAGAATAACTAAAAACATCAGAGAAATTCTAAATTAAATAATAAAAATAAAATTATTCACTATCCAAATCACTTTATATAATCAAAATTTTTCTGTAATTTGTAACTTTTTTTTTTTATTATTAATATTATTATATTAAAGTAGCAATATTCAGTGCCGCTATATATGTTATCTATTTTGCGGTATTTTTGAGACGGCTTATTTGAGACAGACAGATTCTTAAAAGTTTAGCGCTACAACTGATTTTTAGCTAGTTTTTAAGGTTCTGCTCTCTAACTGAAAGACTAATAACAATATTTTAAGTTTGTCCATTTACTACTTAAAGTGTCAAGATGCCCGTACAAATAACTGATTTGCGTACTTTTATTAATACTTCTCGTCGTCAAGATGCGAGGTCTGTAGCCGTTGTACGTGTAAAGAGGGAGCATCATGTAACTACAAAATTCAAGATAAGATGTAGTAGATATCTTTACACTTTAGTAATGAAGGATGCTGAGAAGGCCAAAAAATTAGAGGCATCACTCCCACCAACTTTGAATAAGATCGTTATTAATAGGTCTGGGAAGAAATGAAGGGTCTGCAATGGATATAATAAGTAATTCAGAATATTGTACTAGTCTTAGTTTCTTATAACTTATTATTTTATTGGAACTACTTCTGTATTATCTCTCCTCTTAATATAGTGATTCATAATTTAATATAAGGGAAGATTACTATATATTATTGCAAATAGAGTTAGAACTGACTTCTCATTAAGTGGTAATGTAGATATACCTGGTTATTTTGGGATTTATTTTAAGAGTATTTATCTAAGAGGATTTAGATTACTTTGAAAGTAAAAGTACAATATAATGCAATATTAAGATATTATGTACCATTTGAAGCATGCAATGTGTACTTTAATTGCGCATGATATTGCATTTAATTTGACAATTGAGTTGAATTAATTACATATTCAATATGAAGAAATAGTATAAGACAATAAATATAGAGAGACTAAGTTTTAATTTGTCAATCCAACTTAAAAGGGTACACTTTTTCTATACCATCCCATTAGGATATACTTTGTTCTTTTTCTTTGTATTACATAGTATGTGATCTTTTTATATCTAATAGGATCGTGAATTCTAACTCTTGATAATATATATACACACTAAGAGTATATTACTCTTGAACAGCTTATTTTTAGGGTAGTGACTTCACCCGCTAATCTTGTCTCTTAAACTAGACAATTCCCCTCAATCTTATTGTCAACATTATATTCAGTATCTTCAATGCATACTATTGAAGAACTTTATAAAGAACTTCATGAGCTAGTCGATTCAGAGCAATATGAAATAGCAATTAATATTTGTAATAAATTGAAGGCTTTGGGATGTAATAACGAAGATGTTTTGAGAACTAAAATATACTGCCTTATACAACGTGGAAAATGGCATCAAGCCATTAATTACATTGATTTAATAAAAGGAAGATTTTCCACTGATTTATTTTATGAGAGATCTTATTGTCTATATCGTATGAATCGTTTAGAAGAAGCATTAAAGTGTCTTGACTCATTTTGTGTAAAATCTACTGACTTTGTAGATACCTCGATACTACATCTAAAGGCCCAAATTTTTTATCTTATGGGACGTTTTCAGGAATGTGAATGTTTATATAGGAAATTAATTGGTATATCTGGTCATAACAATACAGAAGAGCAGATACTCTTATCTGTAAATCATATGGCTGTTCAAGCCTCAGATGAAAATCTTTCAATATATTCTAATTATCAAGAAGATCAGTCTTGTATATTTTCTTCTTCATATGAATATTGGTTTAATTTGGCATGTCTGCATATTGTAAACAAGGAATATGACAAGGTTGTAAGAGCTTTGAATAAGTCCCAAGAAATCTATATGACCACTAACCCTACACAAAGTGAAGAAAAGGAATATAATTCAAATAAAAGTGACATGTGTTCATTTAAATTATGTAGAGCTTATATTTTCCAACAAATGGGTGAGTATGATAAAGCTCTAAATTTATACACATCCTGTATTGAAGAATACAAACTAAATGGGATATTTTTAGAATCTTCTATTGTTCAACTTGCTGTGGTAGCCTTTAATAATATGATATCACTTCAAAATAGGGATAAATCTGACAATTATATTGATGGTTTAAACCGTTTAACAATTACATCTAAAGAAAATTTTTATAACAAACTTATATCATCTCAAAAATTTTCAATATGTTTGAATAAGGCATTTTCATGTTATTCTTCTCCTCAATACAATAGATATATTAGAGATGCTGAGAAGTTTACAGTTTACAAAACTAAACTGGAACTTTTTAAAGTAGGAATCTACATGTTACAAGGTAAGGAAAAGAAAGCCCTATCATCTTTAGAATATCTTCATAAACAAAGTCCAGAGAATTTGGCATATTCCAATGCATTACTGAGTCTTGCAATTAAACTTAAAAGTTTCAAGAATATACCGAGATTTATAGATGTTATACTTAGCCAATATATAAAGGTCATTACTAAAGAATATAAATCTAACCCAGACTGGATATCTAGCTCTACCTTTGAACATCTGATTAGGTTACTAATTTATACAAAGATGGATAAAGTTATAAATATATCAACAATTATCCATAAATTGGATACATTTTGTAACTCACTAAAACAAGCATTGGATACTAAAGAGGGAGCAATTAACAATAATATTATAGCTGAAATTTTAAATATTTTAGGTAATACATTTCTACGTATTGGCATGTTCTCCAAATCTGTAGAGTGTTTCTCAACTGCTTTAAATATAACCTCAAGTAATGATATCTCATCAGTTATAGGTTTAGTCGTATCAGCGTCACTCAATAATAATTCAAATCTGAATTTAAAACAATATCTGCGGATTTTAGATAATAAACTACCATCTTCTATGTTCTCAATAGACCCTGAGATTCTTGAGAGGTCAGAGATACCTAAGATACCTCACTTTAGTAATAGTTTGGACTCTGAACTTGTGATAAGTGTATGTCAAAAAAGTAAATCTAAGCACCGTAAAAGAAAAATAAGATACCCAAAGGGATTTGATCCAAATAACCCAGGACCTTATCCTGATCCTGAAAGATGGTTACCAAAGGAGGAGAGGTCATCATTTAAGAAATTACATAAGGCTAAAAATCAGAGGAATAAGGGAACTTTACAGAAAGGGGGACACCAAGGAGCTATACCAACAAGTGACACATCTTTTAGAAATAAAGGACCGTCAACTGCTAAAAAAGAAGTAGATACAGATAATCATCACTCTAGGCGACAGCAAAGGAGAAAAAGACGTTAAATTAGAGAAAATATTAGTAGTCTAGAAATTAAGCTAGCACTTTAAGTGAATCTGCCTCTAACAAAGTATCTATGTTTATTTTCTTTACTAGAAGAGATCCAAAGTGTTTAAGACGATCTATTCCACGTACCTAAAAGATATTTTTGAAGTATTCAATATTATGTATATACAAAATATCCAGTACGTACGAACTTACCTCACTCTGTAAAGTTGGAATGTAAGCTACATGGAAATCACAACCATACAGATCCCTGATTTGTTCTAAATATTTACGTTGCATGCTTCTTCTAGATTGATAAGATTCATATAAGATCCTAGTATAATTCCATAATGTCCTATATTCTGAAACAAGACTTAAAGTAAAACTACGAAGTTCATTTGGATCGTTTGGGATCTCTTCACACATATATTTAGATGGGATACTTAAAGTTGTATTCGATTGATCTTCACCAATTAGTTTGTCAGCAATAGGAAATACTACTTGATTAACCACAATATGTGAACAATCTATAGACTGTTTTGCTAATTCCTGTATAAGGCGTTCTGTTTCATAAACGGAAAGAAATTCCGGGATACAAACACATACAAATGATGTCTTTGAGGCATCTTGAAATGTCTCTTTTACAGAAGTCGTGATAGCTCTTAAATCATCAAGTTTAGAATGAATATCATCTTCTTGTAAAGAGCTACCACTAATAGAATTAAATAATTGAAAAGCACCCGACATTTTTTGTCTTAGAGAACTTAATTTAGTCAAACCCTTCTCTAATAAACTTGGAAAGCTTAGTAGACGAAGTGTATGACCTGTTGGTGCAGTGTCAAATACAATGACACTGTATGACATTGTCTGAACAAATTGCATAAGAGCAGCAAAGCTTAGAGCCTCATCTATACCAGGTAAGGCAGATAATAGATCTGGGAGAAATTTAGATAAATTAAAGCCCTCATCCTTAAGTTTAAATTCCATTACTTGTTGGTAGGAAGGGTCTAACTCCATTGCATATAAATTCTTGTATCCGTTAATCAAGGTAGGTGTACTACCAAATTTCTGAACAAATGCATCGCTTAGATTATGAGCTGGATCAGTAGATAGTATTAAAACCTAAATAAATTAAATATAAATAATGATCATTATAAAAAAAGAGACAAAACTTACACTATCTCGCTCCTCTGAAAGCTTAGAAGCAATAGAACATGATGTAGTTGTCTTCCCGACACCTCCTTTACCTCCCACGAATATCCACTTCAAAGATTTTAGAGCAAATAGAGAACTTAATGATGGTTCCAAATCATTTTCAAGATCAAAATAAAGTGTGGACATCTTAAGTTTTCTTAGCTTCAAGATAGTCGCACAAGTTTAAAAGTCTTGCCAATAAATAATGTGCTACTTTTTTAAAGGTAACAAATATTTAATTTTTACGGTATCAATGTTTGAGTTATAATACTAATTTTAGCGGTTAAGTAACTTTTTTCGCCACTATTAACGTCCTGTATCATCTTTTAACCCTTAATTTTGTGGGAAAATCGATATTTAAGCTGGTAAGATTGCATTGTAAGGATATCTAAATTTTTGCATCTCATATATCTTTTGTTTTAGAACTATTATAAACCAAAATGAAAAAAGTATTAAAGTTTTTGTGCCTAATTCTTTTGACTGCCCCTGCATGTTTTATATATTGCTTATACTCAAAAGACTCTCCAATAAAAGTAGTCACTGGTAATCATTTAAATAAAATGATTAAGGAACACCCAGTAGTAATTGCTGAATTTTTTGCCGAGTGGTGTGGGCATTGTAAAGCTTTTGCACCTGAGTATGAGGAAGCAGCTAGTGCCTTAAAGGGTATAGTACCATTAGTCGCAATTAACAATGAAAGTGATATGGCAGAATATAGTATCAAGGGATTTCCAACAATTAAAATTCTTTCAAGTTCTTTTAATAAACCAAAGGATTATTCGGGTCCGAGAACTAGTCAAGGAGTAGTCAATGCTGCATTAGCTGCTTTAAAGGATGTTGCTAACTCACGCTTAAGTGGAAAGAAAACAGATAATAAAGGATCAAGCAAATCTGAATCTAGTAAAGGAAAAGATAAAAAAAGGAAAGCAACGAAATCTGATGTTGTAGAATTGACAGACTCAAATTTCGATAAGATAGTGTTAGAAGATCAAGAATCATCCTGGTTTATCAAATTCTATGCTCCTTGGTGTGGTCACTGCAAAAGTCTTGCTCCAGATTGGGAAGAGCTAGGATATCTAGCTAAAGGAAAAGTTAAAATTGGCAAAGTTGATGCTACACAACACACAATGGTAGCACAAAGGTATCAGATCCAAGGTTTCCCCACTTTATTGATGTTCCCTTCAGGAAATAAGAAGGAATTGAATCCAATCCCCTACAATGGACCGAGGTCAGCTAGTGATCTAATGGAATTTGCAGCTAAATTTCAATCTCGAATAATTAAAGTTGAACAATTGTTAAATCAAGAAAAGTTCGAAGAGAATTGTAGTAAAGGACTCTGTGTGATTGCCTTCCTTCCACATATAGTTGACAGTAGTGTCTCAGATAGGCAAAAGTATTTAGAAGACTATAAGAAAGTAATTAAAGCTTCTGCTGCTGTTCCAGTACGATTCTTATGGTCTGAAGGAGGAAGTCAGTTCGAATTTGAAGAAAAACTCAATTTGGCATTTGGTTATCCTGCTACTATTGCCATTAATGTGGAAAAGCAAAGATTTTCTACTCATAGAGGAAGTTTTACTGTGGAATCTTTGAACTCTTTTTTAACTTCTCTCACTACTGGTAGAGCTCCAGTGGATCCTCTACCTAAATTACCACCTATTGTTACAGTTGAGCCTTGGGATCCTAAGGAACAAACTCCAATACAAGATGAACTCTAAGCGAAATACAATAAAATAAAAAAAAAGAAATATTTAGAGATTATTGATGTAATAGCACTTTCCTACTTAAATTTTAATAGAAAACTTTTGTTGAAACTCATTTTTATTTAATTAATCGCTCAAAATCTGTGCGAAATTTATCAAGCTTAAAAGGAGCCACGGAACGTTGTAAAGCCGTGCTTATACTTTTCCATTTTACATTCCCTAACATAGTTCTAATACATTTATTTGCAGTAGCACGTATGTCTGGCGTAGATCCATTTATATTGCTGTGAATAAATTCAATACATGATAATAGATTACCGCACTTCAAAATATTAACACCTATTTGTTGTAAAATTATTTCTATAGCAGCAAGGCATCTATGGATAATTATCGAACTTCGACTACGTAGTCCGTAGTTGACGAATTTACCCAATAATTTGTCACCATATTTTACTAAACAAATGGTCTTAATAGCCTGATATGCATCATTTGCTAAGAATTTATTGCGATCTGTAGTTCTCTTTAGTAAAGCATCAATACTAAGGTCTAAGAACCTTCCGAAATCCAAAAAATTTCCACAATTCAAATATAATTCTTCAATAGCATATAATGCCACTTTACTGACACTAGAACGCAGTGAATTAACCCATCTTATAATACTTTCCCCAACATAAGTAGCATTAAAACTTTTTTGCCTAGAGTTATGGGACTGCATAAATGCTATGTTATTGTTTAGTAATTGAGAATGAAATATTATAATACGACGCAAATTTGTGATCTCTTCTACAACTTTATTCCAATCTTCAGTTAGTAATTCACAAGTTGATAAAAAGTGTATAGAATTTTGATATATAGATTCTATTTGGTCAATACTTGTTGATATTATATCTGAGAAATCTGTAATATCAGATTTATTTAATATTGTTTCCTTATTTAATTCCACTTTAACAGATACTAGAGATTTATTATTAGAATCAATGAGGCAATGATTATCTGGTGAATCTATCTTACTATTATTATAAATAATCTGTTGACTATTATATCTCTCAACATTATTTTCAGTACTAGAACTCTTTAAGGAACTATCATAATCTTCACTGTCTTCAATCATATTGCTTAGATTAAAATCTATAATAGTCACATATCCATCTTCTATATCTGGAAGTGGTGGATTTTGAAGAATTCGTTTCTGTAATATTTTTAATGGGGTAAAAGGTGAAGCTTGTTTACGCTCTATAGGGAGAGCATTTACAGCCAAATTTATTACTGTTCGAAAGTAGTCATTGCCAACAACAGACAAATATACACGTAAGCCATCTATTGCACGACAAACAACTTCTTCTTCATCATCATACATAGACCAAACTAAGGCTTGTACAATTCTCGTTGGATTATAAGGAAATTTAGATGACATTGGTACTGCTAAGAAGGCATAAATTAAAATTCCAACTATTTCAATTCTAATAATAGAATTATGATGTTTTACTGCTTTGCATAGCTGCATTATAAGACTGTCTATCAATTTTTCACGACTTTGATAATTATCTACGCTTAGAGCATTAGAATTAGTATCATCTTTAGTAGCTATACTGAGTTGAGAAAATTGAATTATATTCTGAATACATCTAGTGGCTTCAGAGTATGATAATGAACAGGAGTCACATAAGTGTAAAATCAGTTCATAAACCAAATTAGTATTTACTATACTCTTACTTGTATTTTGACTTCCGATAGTCTCAGTACTCACAAGATATTTTTTTAAACAACAAGTTAGAACTTTTTCAACAAGTACATCTCCCATGTCTCCTGATAAAGATGAGCTCAGTCCAAAAGATAATCCTTCTAGCCTTTGACTAACAGAACCCAACAAACTAATAATACTGCGAATTACTTTTACAGTATTCATTCTATTATTTCTATGTAATTGATCTACCCAATAATTAAAAACTTTATCCCACAAATATAAGTATATGATTTCATTTAGAGGACTTGATTCGATAGCCTTCATTAAAGAACCCTCAAAATCAGTATTTTGATCACTATTATAAATCAAAAAGTTATCTTTTTCTTGTGGTAAATCTTTTAAATCCTTTGCTGTGTCACATATTACTCCTTGTTTATTTTCAAAGTTAACATTGTCAAATGAAAAGCTTGTTTGGTTAACAGATGACTCGAGATCCAATTCATCAATATTACAAGATTTGGAGCTCATTTTCGCCAGTTTTTAAACACATTTCACCTTACTATCGTATTTTTTTTTCCTTATTTTTTGTTTTCAACTAGTTGCAATTCTAGATGTATGTGGAAGCTTAAAATCACGCTTGAAACTAGAAGTAAATCTTCAAATAATCGGTACTCTTAAAATCTAAATGCTCCCTAGCAGTTATTTTTGTGGTCTCTGATATTTTAATTACTTTATAAGTTTGCAAAGTTAAAATATAATAGCAAGTCTTTAATATTATGAGACTTTATCTGTAAAACTAGCATGTGACCTATAAGGCGCCACACTTCAAAAATAATTCTTCCACACTTGTGTAGCAAAGTTTAAAACTAAAATATGCAATATATCATCATTGCTAAGCACGTAAATGAATTATAATGAATTATAGTACTGAGAATACTTCAAATGCTGGACCCTCAAGAAATTCTGATATACCTTTTGAGTTAGTTACTTTGATTGAAGCTATATTCTATTATGTAGGAGGTTTTCTAATTTCAGTTAAAGGTACAACTCAGAATGAAATTTTAATACTAAAGTAAGTAAAAATCTCAATGAGTCAATAAGAAAATTCATTTGAACTCTTTTATTAAATATTTATACTGGATTTAAAAAATGTAACATAAAATGAATAAAATAACACAGAATCCTACTAGATGAAAATTACAAAGGTAAGCTTTACTGTATATATTGTACTTGAACATTTAAATAAATATCAAATTCAGACGACAATGGAGTTACTTTGAAGACTATTGAGATGCGACTTAATACTATTCAAGGAATAGATCCTTTGCTCAAGATAATGTTGGCTAAAGTCTTCCCCGTAAGTTAGAAAAAAAAAACTATAAAGTACCCAATATTTAATTGATTGTAAAATTGGAAATTGTATTCAAAATTTCTACTTATTAGAAATCTCTGATGTATATTATAAACCAAGAAAGTCAACTTTGTTTGAGTCATATAGAGGGATACAACAAATCTGTCGTATACATGACACTTGATGACTTGTTAGATAGTCTCATAGAAGAGTGCGGATTTATTGAACTTGAATAGGATTATTTTAATAAGTTATATAGCAAAAATTTTAAAATTAAATTTTCCTCGGTATATTTATAGTACTTTATTAGAAATACATTGTTAAAATTGAAACAATTAAATAGACTCCTCAAATAAATGACTGTACTAATTAGAATTCTAATGTATCCACAAGATTTTATCCAAGTAATAGTTCAAAGAATATTATGGATATATTCAATATAACAAGAGGTACTAGAAAATATATAAAAACCTATAATTTATTAAAAAATTCAAATATTTATCAATAGTCACTTACATATTAAATAAGTTCGAATTGCATATAAAAAGATTGCTACTTGATGTTTTACACCTTCTCCATACATTGGTTTATCCAAACCATCTAATTATAAAGAGCAAGTCATTATAGTACTAGTAAAGGTATATCAATAGAAAACACGTACAGTATCTTAGAAATCTCCTATCATTTAAGATAGCTAATGAATTGAGAGCTAGAATTAACGCTTCAAATAAATGAGTAAAACATAAAGACATAGTATTTGTTTTGCTTGTACTAAGTATTAATACCTACTTTATCAACTAAATCAACTAAACAAGGATCACAGGGACACAACCCGCTAGAACGTGTGTAGGGTATCATAATTAGCTAAGAAAATTGTGTCTAGGATCTTTTAGAAGAGTTTTGAAAATTAAGATCAGGTTTAATTATTAGAAGAAAAAAAGTAAAACATATATAATTAAAAGAAATAGACCATGATGATATTCACAAAGTAATATCGAAAAAAAAAGAGTTTGGGTTAAGCACGAGCAAAGTACCTATGGCGCGATGAGACTCTAGAAAGATGATTACACCTAAGTAAATTTCTCCAACAAGTAATATCGTAATTATTATTTCGAGCATTATATTGAACTTGCATTGTATCCACATCTTGATCTAACTGGATTTCAGATTGATAATCCAGAGTTTCATGACTCTGTCTATTATTATGCCCCTTAGATGAATATATATTAATATTGTTTCTATTAAGTGAAACATTATTAATATTTTTTTCAGTAATACAAGGTAGTAGAATATTTTTAAGTGATGCTTTAGACTTGACAGTTTTTAAGAATATAAGTGTTTTTCCTATTTGAAGAGATATTCCCTCCTTGCCAATCTTGAATGGCCGTGATAGTTCAACTAAAGATCCAAATTTACTTCTACGGTCTGATAAGCATATTTCATAATCTCCACATATGAAACAATGTTGCAACTGAGCATGTGACCTACTCACACTTATTTCCCCAAATCTTACATCAGAATTATGACCACGGCCTACATACACACTACTCCTTGGATCTCCAAATGATACAATTATTTGACTTATTTTGCAAGTATATTCACTTTCAATTGGAACCAAGATTATATAAGGATACTTGGGTCTAGGAATCCTGAATAGAGGTAAAGTTAATAATGACTCACCATTCGGTATCCATAATTGATTTGGAAATGTAACCTTGCACAATTCACAATCAAATTTTCTCAAATTAAAACATACTGGGCGATTTCCATTACCACTAGTTGTACAACTAAAGTAGTTAATACATTGATGATACAAGATCCTTAATATTCTTCTTAAACGACCTCGTATTACTGAACAAGCATTATTTCTAGTAGTATTTAAATTTATTTGTGTGCTAGTTATATTAGACATCCAACTTGCCGGAATACCAAGGCGAGATTCAATCCACTTTCTAAGGCATTGTAAATGTACATATTGCATTGATCCTCTACAGTCACATGGACATATTAATGGATTAAAGTTGTCCTCACAGTCTAACAAATCCCCATCATCAGACAAGCATATACGACAGAACTTAGTTGCATTATTGGAATTATTCTTTGTTGATATAGCAATACTAAATGTCTGGTTACTTTGTACAATGTCATCTATATTTCTATTATTTAAATTTCCTGAGTGATCATCTTCTGATATACTCGTTTGTATTATCTGTTGATGTCTTAAATTATGGCTAGATGACTCAATGACTTTCAAAGGTGTCATTTCATCTTTATCTGAAATCTCTAGAGATATTGTTAAGTTTTTCTTTACTTGTTTATATTTATCCTCACATTCTAAAATCCCCGAAAGAGGTGTTAATGGGGCAGTTTCCATATTTCCATTCTGACTCTTTGTACATAAATTAGTAACTTTCTCATTCTCAGTTTTTTCGAAAGTAGAATTTTCACCTTTTATTCCATAAGAATTTTGTGAGTTCTTTACATTTTCAATACCATTTACCTCAAAAGCCAAAATATCCAGACAATTATTCAATTCTCTATTAGATTCAATATTAAAAGTTGGAATATATGGAGTACGTAGGAGAGCATCTTTGGCAGCTGCTAAAGTAGCAACGATCTCATGAACACGCATTTGACAACGTCCCAATTTTATTATATCACCCTGTCTTAATGGTATACCTGGGGTATGTTTTGGGCTTACAATCCACACCTTATTACCCTTATTTGGAATTGAATCGTCACTATATCTACACTCTGTCCATGAATAAGGTTTATATTGTTTACTGTGTCCATTATCTTGAGAATTTAGGATCTCTTTCATTGAAATTACTAATGAATGTTCCCTATTGGTTTTAGAAGACAAAGTAATTCCATCTACGTACCAACCACCCTTGCTTTTAAATAGTTTTATCATTGGTTCCATTGTATCATCTCCATGCTCAGTCGTCACATTTTTAGTATCACAAATTAAGTAATGATCCACTTCAAAATTATCAGGATTATTCAGTTCACTACAATTTTCACAATTACCCTCATTAGGAGCAGCGCTCAATAGTCCAGAATTGTTACTTTTTAGAATAGTATAACTATTTGAGCAACCGTCTATAAAGATTGTTTGACTAATTGTTCCTTTCCTCTCATAATCAAACAGTCCATGAGATTCTCCTGAAGAGGTTGTTGATTGTATTATTACCGAACTTTGATTCTTCCCAGCATCTGACCTTTTCCCAACCTTTCCCCTAAAATCCCTGGCATCCATCCTAAGCTTTTTCCCTCACTATACTAGTTTGTCATGGATTAGTTTCCTTGTATTAGTAAATCAATTTTCTAAATATCTGCATAGGTTTCAAAAAAAAAAAAAACTAAAGAGTATTTTGAGAACTAGTTCCACAAAAACCCCACTAATTTATGGCGCTAAATCAGAACTTTTTGATTATGGAATAACATTACCCTGCTTATTTAACCTCATATATTACTAAAAAAAAATTTTCTAAAATTTGCAAATTAAAATATTTAACTATATATATATATATATATATAGTCTAACTATCTTATTGTATTTTATTTAGAGTATTGATTCCTTTTGTTAGTGCATTAACAAGGAAAAAATAGGCAAAATAAAGAACCCTATGACGCGCTTCAAATATTTATTACTAGGCCATTAATAAAGAGAAAGTAATCAATAATTTGTGTAATAAATATATCTAAGTCATTAGGAGTCTACATGATACTAGAATTTAATACAGCATATCTGAAGACTAATCCTTAACAAAAGAAAAGAAAGGACATATGCGAGTTTACGTACCAGTACTACATATAATACATCCATGTATTTTGTTAAAAACTTGTACAAATTAAATAGATAATATTTAGGTTAGTATACTTTTAATTAAGAAAGCCTTAAAGTTTGACTAAATCTATTTCTTATAAAATATAAGATAAAACTGTACATGTCCAATATCTCTAGATTTCTCCAAATATACTATAAAATATATAACAAAATACCTCCATATTATACTTATCTAAATCTATCCAAAGCATTTCTAGACTTTAAATTTGTTATTTTTAATTTATCTAAGGGTTTGTTCTTATCTTTATTAATATTAGCTTGATTTAACTTCCTTTCAGAAATTATTTCAGCAGCCTTTGTACGAATCATAGTTGCATATCTCAAATTTTTGTTACGAATCTTATTTTCAATTTTTGATCTTCCTCTCTTTTTATTCTTTATCTTCTTTATTTTTTTAGATTCATTATCTTTAAGTGTTTGGGACTCAACTTTCCTTACAGCTCTAGGTGCAGTATCAACACTACCAATACAATCTGGATAAAGGGTTATCGTTGATTCAGGAAGTTTTTCTAACAACATTCTAACTTCTGATTCCCTTCTCTGCTTTGGTGTTTCAAAAATATTTGCAACTCGCGAATCAAAGTTTGGACATCCAGCACCAGGTACAATAATGGACTCAACTCCTTGTTTATGCCCTATTCCAAGAATATCATTCCATGGTTGAAATTTTATACTAGTTATATATGATCCATTATGATCATGTGTAATATATGGCATCTTCGGTTTTGAAGAAGCTAATATATCTTTCCATACTTGAATATGACATCCAAAACCAACAGATACTAAACCTGTACCAGAAATTGAAATAGATGCAACACTTGCTCCGAAAGATTTTAAGTTATGTAATGGACAAAAATTAGATGGTTTCCTTATATCCCAAATTTTCCAAGAGTTATCCATACCTGCTGTTACCATATAATGATTTGTTACATCAAGAGCAGTAACACTACCTTTTTGTGCCAAGAGTTTAACAACTGGAGTTGCAATATTAGGTGTCCATAGTGATACTGTTCCATCCTTATGTCCTAAATGAACTACTCCATTATAAGGGTTATGCTTCATTACACGACATGCTCCTTTACCTGTTTTATGCAGTGCAGCTACTTTACCAGTAGATATATCTTGATATCTTAATTCACCAAATTCTCCAATACTAGTTAATAAAAAGTGATATGAAAGAAAGTCTAACTTGTATGGATTCATTACATGATCACGTATACAATGTATTTCAATACCATCACGGTCATAAATATAAACATACTTATTCTGAGCAACAGCAAACATTGTATAATTATGAAGGAAATGAACATCTTGTATAGTTTCTTTTAACTGTGGAATTTCTGTTATTACTTCTGGTTGACCATTTGATACATCTAATAGGGCAATAGTACCTTCATATCCTCCAATTAAGAGATGATTACCATTTCTAGTATAATCAACAAAATATGGCCCATATGATAGATTAAGTGAAAACCTTTTATTAGCAGCTCCTAATGAGATATTTTCAGTAATCAAGTCTTGAGATATAGAATAACTTTTTTCTAGTCCTTCAGTCTCAAGATAACCAATAGACTCAGGTAATAGAATCTCACTCTTTGCTAGACGTTCAGATGCTATATGATACAATCTTTGTTGAGTTGTTAATTTACTTCTCAGTTTTTTATCTTTTACTTGTTTTATATCTTGTAATTTAGTATGACGTCTATATAGAGATGTATTCCCAACACCTAAGGATAGATCTAATGAAGCTTTTTTTTTTGTTTTCATAACTAGATAGATACCATTCAATTTCTTTTCTCTTCCCTATAACCTAGATACTTATATTAGAGATCAGACCTAGAAGGGACTCTTAAACGACAATAACGCGTATTATGTCTAATAATCATAATATGATATTATTATATCACCGCCTATTGATATTATTTGTTATATTACAGGCTTTTACTTTTACGGAATATTAAGGAATTTTCTAATATAAAATAGAGTTAATAGCTTTATATATTTACCAAAATTTATTATCCTTAATATTACTAAAATATTAATATTATATTATAATTAATTAACTTATGTTAAGTATGTCTAAAAATGTACTATTAAGTAAAAATAGAATAATCTATATTTTATTAATATTAATATATAGAATCAATATTAATAAGTATTTATTTTCCTTAGTATTATATTAAATTGTATTTAGGTATATTAAAATTAATATAGATAAAAAAAAAGGTCTACAACCATCTGTAATTTGTTAACCCTAATTATAAACATTGT
The DNA here is from genome assembly GCF_001865355.1 of Cryptosporidium andersoni. NCBI lineage: Eukaryota > Apicomplexa > Conoidasida > Eucoccidiorida > Cryptosporidiidae > Cryptosporidium > Cryptosporidium andersoni. The sequence goes on from NW_027122898.1 coordinate 20,877, forward strand.
AAAGTTATTAAATATAACTTATATTAAAATAATAATATCAAATTCATCTATGTAATTCCTGATTTATATATATTTGTATCTATTGATTATATTAAATTATAAATAATACTTATTTGCACTTTATATTTACAAATCTATTACAAATAGTAATACTATAGCTAATAAGCTGTATACTTAGTAAATTTACTATTCCTTATATAAATATTATTATAAATTAAACTTGATACCGTTGTGGAATTTATAAAAATAAACAAATTTTATAAATAAGATAATCTTAATAAAAAGTAAATAACAAACAATATATAATAAATATACCTTATAATTATAAATAAATCTCTTGAAAATTATTATTATCTAATTAGTTTAAAAAGAAAATTCTTGAAATTTTTTATTATAAGAATTTTCATCTTCACATTTTGTCAAAAAGAATTCCTTTTCTATATTTTGTATACAGTACGATCCAAAAATAATTCTTGAATTCCAAATTTCCCATTTATGATACACATCAGTCCTACTACACTTGTTAGCTAATACTTTCATATTCTCACTTTGTATTTCAGTATTTATTCCAGGTGCTTGAATACATAAGTCTGCTTCACTATTTCTAATATAATATACTAAATAATTGGAATAATATTTAATTTAAAAGTTAAAAGAAATAAAGTGTATACTTACCTTTAGGATCCCAATAAAATTCTTGAAATTTATTATTATATTCACATTTTTCTAAGATTAAATTAAATTTAGTAGATGAGTCATTTATATAATCAGAGATTGTAATACATAAATTAGAATCTTTGAGTTTAATTTTAGAAGTCTCATAAGGAATAAATCCAATTTCATGTAAAAGAAAATCAAAGTTAGTACGAAAATTCAATATATCACAATTTGTACTACTTTTTATATGCTCTATACGTTGTAAGATACTAATTTTCATTTGTGATGTTTTCATATCAGTACTATTATAGAAATTTAATAAATTATTCAGTTTCTGAGAATTATTATATACAATTTTTTTCATCTGATCATCAAACCACGATTCAACTAAAAAAAATTTTTTATCTTGATCTAATTCTAAAATACTAGGATTCATCAATGCAACAATACTTTCCTTTGTTTGTTTAATAGTTCCTCCACAATACCAAGATCTCATAGAAATGTCTATATTAATAAAATCTCCCAAGATAGAATTAATATATGGAGTTGAAAATTTAGATAAAAATTTCCACCATTTATTAGATAAGGCAAATACATTTGATGTGAACATTGGAATGTTATTATCACTTGATTTATTAGCTAAATCAAAATTTTTATCTATAGACAAAATAAAACCTGGTGAAATAAATTCTTTATTATTAAAATTCCATTCTTCTATATTTAATTTAGTCATATATGAAGTAACAATAGATTTCTGATTTTCGTTAATTATTCTTAAAAAAGAAGCCATCCAATTTAAAGATAATGCAACTGCCCCTGGTAGAAATACTAAAATCTGACCTTCTGCTTGTTCAGCTCCTATTAATTGTAAATTTCCTATATTTGAATATTCTGTTTCTATTAATTTTATTAATGATGAATCTTTAAAATGTTTATATAATATATCTGAAACTTTTATCTCATGATCACATTTAGCATCTACAATAATTATTTCATGTAATAAATTACGGTTACAAGAATATAGAATATTATTTAGTGTTTTTTGGATCCATTTTTTATCTGAACATCTTGCCAAAATAATAACACTGAAAGTATTAAATTTAGAATAGAAGTGATTAAATGAATTGTTTATCTTCCAATTATCTACAATATTTGATATATTTGAGTATTGTTCTACACATTCAACTAGAAATATATATATATATATAACAATAATCCAATAAAGAAATATCGAGGATGAAATAACATTCATCTTTTTGAAAATATTCAATATTTTTAAATAAAATTTCAAATTGGAAACCTAAATACATAAGTTACACACGTGTGAATCATCAATAATATAAAATTTTTTTAATAAACTAAAATTATAATTTAATAATTCTTAATAAAAACTATATATATTACTCATTATCTAATAATAAATTTTATATTAAAAAACAAATAATATATATATCTCATTACAATTATTTGTTGGAATTTTTTCGTAATAGCTTGGCTAAAAAAAATCCACGACATTTATGAATTTTAGGATCCATCCTAATACAACAAGTTTTACATTGTAAAAATAAATCACAAATATTCACCATATCTTCACATTTTAAATCTAAATCTTTTTTCTCCCACCAATCAATTCCATTAACTAATTTAAAGGAATCTTTACTTTTATTTAATGCATATATTACAACATCTTCATTCTCTTCTTTATAAATTGAACAAGTTGAATAACATATTGTATTTACATTAATAAAATTATTTATAGCATGTAATAATATTTTTTTTTGAAAAGTTGTTAATTTTAATAATCTATGAGAAATATCTTTTTGTATTATATCTTTATGTAAAGGTAAACCACTTCCACTACATGAAGGATCGAGTATAATAAATTTAGCTCTACATACACACCATAAATAGTTATACCAAGCTATATTCAAATTTTCTTTAATATATTGAATATCTAAAAAATTCTTTAATACAATATATATAACCATTCTAGGTTGTTTTTTTATATTAATATTTATATCATCCCCATCTATAAATATTTCATCTTTAGAAAAAAATAAACATCCTTTTTCTAAACTACCTTTATCTAATGAAGATATATTTATCAATCTAAAATTATTTTCTGATATATGTAAATAAGGACCAGATAAATAAGGTATTTCATAAATTCTAGATATCATTGTCTTTATACGCGAAAAATTATGATCAAATGAAACTAAATATCCACTTTTATATAAAGTATCTATAATTTGAATAGTTTTACTCCCTGGAGCTGAACAAGCATCTATTATTATATCACCTGGCTTAATACCTGATGCAATAACAGATATACAACTTCCTTTATCTTGTAATGTAACATAACATCTATTTATCAACTCATTTTTACTTGGTATACGATCTAATTCCAATTTCTTAGCTATATTGGGATTACAAACTATTATATTTGGTACTTCTTTATCTATCCATATTAATTTATTTACTTCATTTATTTTAATATTAGTTAAATTATTTTTTATTTGCAACTTTATAATATTTAATACTGTATTTGAATTAGTTATACTTGTATTGATACGTAAATATCTTGGTAATTCTTCATATTTATTTATTAATGATTCAGGATAATCAGTCTCTAATATATTACGAATCTTTTTTTCGTTAATACGAAGTAATCTAGTAATAGTTCCTCCTCCTTGTAATCTTTTTATACCATATAATAAGTCATATGTCATAACAACTAATAACCATTTATTTGTTATTTTCGAATTCTTTTTGATAAAATATTTATTTTCTTTAAAATCTAATAGGTTACTTTTATACAAGATATCAAGTATTATATTTTTTTTTTCTAAGATACCATATAATAAGGCTGTAACCTTCTTCAAATTACATGTTTTAAATTCCTTTGAATATATTATTGATCTAATACCTAACTTTGTTTCTTCGAGTTTCTCCAATACTTTGGAAGTATCCATATATAATTTAGACATTTAAATAAATTGTAGTAACTTAATAACTAATGAAAGCTAAATCTTTAATTCAAAATAATAAAATTAATAATGATCAAATAAACTACTATATTAGTATATATAAGAGACCATTAAATATCTTTATTAATAAAAAAATGTAAATTTTTATTATTTGTATTCATTAAGAGACCTTAAATAAGAAATATTTAAATAGAGGAATTAGAGTTAATTAAAAGTAATACAATAATTTAGCGCTGTATTCCGCTAAAGTAAAAGAAAGAAAAGTACAAGTTTTTAGGACTTAGTAGAATTTATAATTGACTAAATAGGACCATATTAATTAGTTTACTTAATAAATAGGAGAATTCTTTATATCTTATTATATTTATTATAATTGAACTATAAATATATTAGGATCTAAATATTTAATACTACATTACTTTAGCAGTAGATTAATAGATCTTGTTATTAACATTTCAAGTATTTATTAAATATATAAGGGATTTAATCATTATAGTTAAAGATAATTCAATCATAGATAGAATAAAGAATTAAATAATATTTGTATCTAGGAAGCTAATTAATGTAGATTAAATTAAAAAAAAAAAAAAAAAATATTAACTTATTCATCACTATGATAATTATAATCTATTATATTTAGTTAGGACTCATTTTAAGAAAATATTGATTCTTTAGTAAACTTATTTTACAATACACCAAGATAATTATAAATTTATTAAATATATATTATTAACTATTTAAGATTTAATGGTAAAATAAGATCTCAATATATATATTGAGATCTTAATCATTTCTTATTATAGATCCTGAATTATTACGAGGAAGTATTACTTGGGGTAATATTTCATTACTATTTAATGTCCCAGGATTACTACAAAGACTTCTTGACCATATTTTAAGTCTAGAGTCTTGACCACTAGAGGCTACTAAATGTCCTAGTGGATGCCATGCAACTCCCCAAACTGCACCTTGGTGAGCATTTGGAATAACTCCTAAAGGTTGTGAACAACATACATTTGTATTATAATAACAAATATCACCATCAAAAAAACCGACAGTCATAAATGACTCAATTTCAGGATGCCATGATATACTTACAGCATCACATCTAGTTTTGTATATTGTAATTGGTTTATTAAGTGATCGTATATCCCAAATTTTTAAAGCACCATCTTTACCTGAAGAAGCTAACATTTGACCAGTTGAATTCCACTTTATGCGTACAACAGAATGTTTATGACCAAATATTGTGCCAATTGCATTAGCAGTACGAGGATCCCACAAATGTAATTGATATGTTTGAGATCCTGTAGCTATTAAAGCTTGAATTGGATGCCATTGAGAACACGTTATATCATAACCTCGAGAAACAAGAGAATTTTCTATTTTTTGTGACCCTACATCTATAATTATAGGATGTACATTTTCTGCTGCTGCAACTACTTTATTACCAGTAGGAGATATTGTAACATCTCTTACTACATGACCTAAAAACTGCCTAAATGAAGCAATTGGAGCTAATGCTGGTGTTAATAAAACTATATTACCACTTCCATCTCCACATGCTATAAAGTCATCTTGTTTAGAAAAATTTAAAGCTAATACAGCTCCCTGTCCAGATGGAACACTTTTCAAATCCTCAAAAGAAAAATAAGTACCATTCCATAAAGTTAATTCACCCCCTACAGTACCTACTATAAGCCTTCGTCCACCTGGATACCATTCAATAGATACACATGGGGCTCTAGCTCTTAGTGATACACGAGCTTGCTGAGTACAAACTAAATCAGAACGATATTTATTTGATTCAAAAGGAAGTCCAATTTTTAATATGTCTAAAGGTTTATTACCATTAAATAGAAATCCTTCTTTATTTCTATTATAGTATATACCATTTTCTAGATAGTCAACTAACAATGAATTACTATCTACAGCTGGTCTATAAACAGCTCTATGGCTTAATAAATTTGCCTCTTCTGATGATTCATGGCCTGGTATAAAGTCATGTTGAGTAAACATTTATTCTAATATATTATTCAAATCTCTACATTCTGACATTCAATGTATAATACTTTATTTAGAAGTATTACATTAGACTCAGAAATATAATAATTAGACCGCTAAAAAAGTATATAGCGCCTATACCCACGTCCTAAGCTAAGGTGTGATACTAAAATCGTATTAATAAATAAATCTCCTTAAGGGTAACAATACATCAATTTTAAAATTACAAGATAAGGTCGTGTGAATCTAAGGACTTTATGATATAACTTTAGATAATATTAAGATGAACAGCTCAGACTGTTATATAGGTAGTACAGATGCAAAGTTATTACGTCCACCAATGACGAGTATTTTATCTAAATCAGAATATAATATAGGTTCAACACCCTTAATAAATAATTCTACTACATATTATGATACTCAAAATATTTCTGTACAACGATTCTTTACTAATGAGAATTTTGCAAGGGATCAACATTTAGGGAAACATCAAGCTATGGTACCTCCTCAACCTACTTCAACATCTCTATTCCAATCTGTAAATTTGAATAAATGGCCTTTTATACCACAAAATTCAGATCCAATATTGAATTTACCTGTGCAGAATACTGCAAATATGATTACACCAATGAACATGCAACCTAAAGTCCCACAACGTTTTTCGTCTTATACAGATTCATATACTGCAAATTCACAAGTACAACCTCAGTTAATGATGCAATATCCATATAATATATCTTATTTAGGACAAATGTCTTCAGGGTCTTCTTTAGGGGGTTATCCAATGTTTCAGAGAAATCCATATACAGCAAATAATCAAACTTATCCTTTTACTAATACCTCCCATAATCACATAAATACTGTGAATTTATTTCCAAATATGATCCAAATACCAAGAAACCCTCAAATGTCTGGATTACAACCTCAAGTATCTCAATTATCTACTTCTATACCTAAACAAACTAGTAGATTTACTCAAACTTCACATACTTTAAATGATAATATATCTACAAATTATACAACATATTTACCCTTTACAGATGATAATACACTTATGGATATATCTTTTAATAACCTTCACAAGAATGATAGAGTTATAGATTTTGTGAGAAATATCACAGATAATTCATGTCAAATATCTGATAGAATAGATGTTTCACTCAAATATAATGAAGTGACCCGACCAAAAACTGGAGGTGCAACAATTAAAGGTTTTAAGCCTACTCTTTCTATTGATAATCAAGATCGAGCTATTTTAATGGAATATGGTCCAAGAGCATCAGCTTATGCTGTTTTTGATGGACATGGTCCTCAGGGAGATATAATTGCAGAATATGTTTGTAATCATTTTACAAGTGCTCTAAATCAACTCTTAAATCCATATAAATTTGCAACTTGTCAACAGATGGAACCTCCAACTCGTCAACAGATGCGAAATTACTTTTCTGTTTTATTTCATAATATGGATACTGAAATTTCTGAATTTCATTCTGGGATTTCACTTTGGAGTGGTTGTACAGCTGCTCTATGTGTTAGGCTTGATAGAGATATACATATAGCCTGGGCGGGTGATTCTAGGGTTGTATTATATCGCATGTATGCATCTAAACCTGAGACAATTTCTACAGATGATAATTCATTAAATATTTCATGGTGGACTACTTCAGATCATATTCCAAATCGTCCAGATGAATTAGCACGTATACATCAATTTGGAGCATCAGTTGTAGTTTATCCTACACCATGGCTTAATAAATCTACTACTAGAATTAGAGAACATGGAATTGCAATGAGTAGATCTTTTGGGGATAAAGCAGGTAGCCAATATGGTGTAATTTGTATACCTGATATGGCAACAATCTCCCTTGATATGTGTGCTAAAAAGGAACCTGCATATGGTATAGATAAGTGGATAGTAGTTGCAGCTTCTGATGGAATATGGGATTCTTTATCTGAAGAGGAAGTAGGTTACCACATATGGCAAAACCTAGTTTTAAGAAAAGATGTATCTAATCAATCTATATTGACTGATGATGATGTTTGGAAGGTATCTCATGATATTGCAAAGGAAGCATGGATATTTAGAGCTACAGTTGAAAATTATAGTGATGATACAACAATCATTATTTCAGTACTGTAATATTTATAATTTTGATATATTAAATATATTGATATTAGCTACAAAATTACTATAAAGTAGGTATAAAACTTAAACTTATAAGTGCTAATAAATTTTGGAGCTTGTAACAGACAGAAAGTTTTTAACTGTCTGATACACGTACTAGGAACCCCTAAAAGCTGTTTTCTTGAATAGTTGGTCGGGAGGGGGAAGAAGTATAGAAGAAAGTCCATAAGGCTCAACCTGCCACCATTGTTTCTTATCTTCTAAATTACAATCAAACATTCCTAGTTCTTTATTTTCTACACTGAGACATTTATTTATTGATTTAAAAATGTAGGTATCTTTAGTGCCATTTACTTTCAACAAATCCCAATTATACATATTTGAATTACACCAATTTAAAGATAAATCTTCTGTTAAACATGATTCGTCATTGCTTGTAACCATCCAGTGCCTGCTACTCCTAAAATACATGAAACTTTGACTATCACCTCCATGACATCCCCAAAGTTTTATATGTCCTCCAGGAGTACTTATTCCTGCATTATCTAAGCACTGATTACTTTCTACATTTTTAATGAAACCCAAAAAAGGTACATCATCTAAAGACTTTACTTCTGATTCTGGATTAACATTTTCAAGGAACCACTTGAAAGATTTACATTGCAAACGTTTTCTAAGTTCCTGTCTTTCTTCTAAAGATCCTAAATTTATTCTAGGCTTGCCCATTACTCGCCATGCTAAGTCACCAAATTCATCCATCCACAAATATAAAGTCCTAAGCTTATTCTTTAATACAGCATATGAGGGGGAAGAGTAACCAACACCTCCTTTTCTAAATACATGGAAAACCCTACTGCATGGAGCACATTCAATAATACCTCCACACATCCAAGTTCTAAAGGATAATTCTAAATTTTCTGTACCCCAATACTCAAATTGGGGATCATATGAACCTATTTCTGTAAAAAAAGCCTTATTAGCAGCAAGTAAACCCCCAGCCATTGTTGGAGATGTTACATATTCATAACTCTTTGCCTCTCTCCTTAATGGAAGTACAGATGTTTGTTGAGAAAATGCATGTTCTATTAGTTTCCAAAGAAATCCCAAGGTACATCCTATTCCTCCACCAATAAATTCAAATGTTTCACTATCTATTGAATCTATCTGTGGCATCAATATCCTCCTGGGATCATCCTGAATACGCTGAATTAAAGGTTCAGCCCAAACTGGTTGAACTTCAATATGACTATCAAGTATAACAAATATTGGAGATATAGAAGCACGAATACCTGCCAAACGAGCTGCTACAATTCCCATTCTTTTAGGATTTCGTATTAATCTTGTCTTTGGAAGAGTCTTTAAATAATTTACTAGTTGGTTATTTCCATTCTCCTTAATATAATCAAAATCACTTCCATCATCTACTAAAACAATTTCTCGTAGTATCTTTGGCGGAGTTCTATTTAACACAGAATGTACAGATCGCATCAATGTTGAAAATGGTTCATTATAAAATACAATAATGACTGAAATACCTTCTAATTTATCTAAATTGTAGGAAATATTTTTACATTCATTATGTCTATAATCTGTTACATTCCTATCTAAGGGTAAAGAATCGGATTTATACAAATTAAAACCCCCTCCATTCTTCAAAGCTACAGACATTATTATATTTTCTGGTGGATTAGATGGTATCCAAGCTGGTTTATTAGATGGCAATAAACCAATATCACCATGCATCTTCCATATGTTAGCATTTGGATATTCTATCCTAGATTGAGATTGTACATCTGACAAGATCCTTTCACTCCTAAGTACAGGATCATTTGTACTATAAGAATTTGTATATGTTAACTCAGTTCCCTCGATCTCCCATGTATATAGATCCTTATAAAGCTTTAAATCCTGATTATCTAATATATTTGAATTACTTCTAGCTATAAAGAACATGTTCACTATAGCCCAACATAGGGTTGCTGTGATCACCATGCATTGTAAAATACCGAGACATGATATAGCCTTACAACAAAGTCCAAAGCTTAGACCATTACTAGAACGTGTCATAATACCATTTAACTATATAAAAAGAACAAAAATAGGCAAACTACTCCAGGTTTATCAAATACAAATACATAATATCAGCGGTTATTTATAGCGGTGTTATTTACTACAGACAAGATTTATAACAACTCTTATACTATTTAGGTGAGATCTTAAAACGAAAATTAAGATGCAATATTCACACTTTATTAGAGGAATAAGTATCTAATGCATATATATTAGATTTGTCAATTGTAATAACATAGAAATGTAACTAGTGACTCTTGTAATTTTAGTCCCCAAATATATTAGAAAGTAACTACAATCAAAAAAAGAAATATATTGATAATAGATGGAAATAAATACTATTATTTATGTCTCTTAATAACAATTTTGCCTATTCCAATATATATGCCTTTAATTATTTCTATTATATTCGATAAAGTGGTATTCTTTATTGAGCATCATTATTCCTACTTAATTACAATTAGAATGATTATAACTTTAATAAATATCATTTAAATTAAAAAGATTACTAATAAATAGAAAATCTAAAATATACACTATTTATTTAAATTATCATACTCTATATTATTATGTTTCATAAATATCTATCTTGTATATATAAAAACAGAAAATTAAGATAACGCTAATATTATCTAATTAGCTTATTACTTTTGTTGTATTTCTATTCTGCAATATGAATACTACTCTTCTTTGTTGAATAGTGACTAAATTATTTTAATTAATAACTATCATCTTAATATTTTAATATTATATATTAAACCAATACTTCCAACTTCTGTAATAGTTTAATTTACTGTTTAAAAAGAGTTTCATTAAGTAAATATGTAATAGATACTATACAATAATTATTAATAATAAAGAAATATCTTAAATAGATATAAAAAAAAATTGTGAAGAGTAGAATTAATAAGTGAAATAACCAATAATTACATTGTATTTAGTATTGTTATCTCAATATATATTGAATAAGAAAAACAAAAAATTAGCTAATAAGCTATCCTAGAAATTTAATAATCCTCAAATTCAAATATAATATGGTAACAATATTTGTAATATTATTAAATATGAAGAGAACTCAATTAAATAAAAAATTTAATTATAGATTTAGTAGTATGTAGAATTTTAAAATTTGAATTAGATAGTAATATAATTAGTCCACCTTAAAATTAACTAGTAATTATTTAACATAGAGATGGATGCAATATATTCTAATCAGATTGAGACTATCTAAAAAAATCATTCATATTTTTATTATCCAAATATTAGGATTTCTTCCAATACTTTTATTATATTTCATTCTAATAAAATTAATGAAAAAATAAAGATATATTGTATTAAAGTATTTCTGTTTTAAAAATTATTTCATTAAACAATTGAAATAAATTTCCAAATAAATCCTCTAGTTATATATTTTGGAAGAACAAAGATCTAGTAATCTACTTATTTTGAAGAAGTAATACTACATCAGATCTACATATAGGACAAGCATTATTTTGTTGAAACCATCCATCTATACAATCTTTATGATATATGTGGCGAACATCACATGGCAATATACGTATATGATCATTATCATTAATATCTTGAACACAAATTGGACAAACTTTACTGAGTGTAATATATTTAATATATTCATTATCCACAGTATTATTTCCACTATATAAGGAATTTGAATAGTTGCCAGTATTCTGATTATCTATGATTTCTTTATTAGTATTATTTTCATAAAATATAGTTACATTGTAATTTTCACTTTGAAGTTTGTTAATATAATCAATAAATTTCATGGATTCTATTTTATCCATTAATTCTTCTGGTACTGATTTAGATTGCCTTTGAAGTCCAATTCTATGTATTAAATTGAATACGGATATACATAATATAAATGCAAGTAATATAGGTAAAAGTAAGAGTATAAACTGATACCAAAACAAAATTTGAGCGAAAGTTAAAGTATCACTACAGTTTTTTTCTGGAGGTGTTATAAAAATAAGTTTTATTCCATAAAACCACCATGATATTCCAAAAATATGAATAATATGAATGAAATATAACATAATTACAGGAATAGTTCTTCCGAGAATATTTGCAAATGTACTTGCTACAAATCTTATTATAGTTGATAATAAAAATCTTACAAACCATACAATACACCATATTTTCAAACTTCTATCACATGTCATACCCCAATTTTTTACTAATATAGATACAACAGAACAGAACAGACTTATAATAAATAGTAATATTGAAGTATTGATAATTAATGCAATTAGTAATCTTCGAGAGTTCCTAATCTCAAGTAATTCATGAGTTAAGTTATTGTTATCTAAAGGAATTTCATTTGTATTAAATCTATTATGACTTCCTCCTTGTTCCACTTCATTTCCTGGTCCTAGTTGAATAGACCACGACAATGTATGTTCATCTCCAATATGATTTGATTCTTCATCATGTTGATAGTAATTCATTAATAAGCCTTAACCATACCATTCGTTATATGTTAATTTACTATATGAAAGACATTTATAAACTGTTCTTGCTGTTCTCCCAGGTCTACTTATTTTAGTTCTTTACTATTCCTTATGATGCGTTTGTCTCGCGCCACATTATATCTACTAGTTTCCAAGTATGTCCTTTAACATAATCAAAGTATTATATTATAGAGAAAATAAAGTCTCAAGATCTAAAATAAATTTAAATTTTTTATATTATTAGATTTATTTTTGAGAAAATCTAAAGGGTTAAAATAGTCTTATACTAAGGGTAAAAATAGTAATATAATAATAGACATGTGCAACTAAAGTATAATTCAAAAAAATACTTTTTTGAGTTCATAGTATTGGAAATAAAACTTTTGCAGCCCTACTAAGATTATTAAATTCTATATATACATTAGTAATTTTACACTCCACTATGAAAATGACAAAAATATTTAAGTAAAAAGATTTAAATTAGGCGGTACAGATACACTATGTGGCGCAAGAGCGCCGTTTTTTTGAGGTATTATTTGGTAAGGAAGACTTTGTAAGAACTTTTATCAATAGATGTTACATACAATATTGGGCTGTATTATACTTGATTCAGATGGAGAGAGAATAGCATCTCGTTATTATGGTAACTATAAATCGAATAGTTTTATGAAGTTATGTAGTCAATTGGAATTCGAAAAGCAATTATATCAGAAAGGCTCAAAATTAGCTGGTAGAAACGAAGCAGAAGCTATTTTCGTAGATGAATTTTTATGCTTAGTCTATACAATTAATGATATCTGTATATATCTTATTTCTAAGAAATCTGAAAATGAATTGATATTACTTGATGTCATCAATTGTATATATGGTTCTTTATTAACGGTAACTGTGTAAGTTTTTGTTTTATTTAATATTATATTACTGATAATATAAGGTAATATTAACTAGAAATGATTTAATTTCCCTATATATGAATTAAATTTTAGAAACCATATATCAAAGAAATCGTTATTTGAAAATTTAGATAGTGTTCATTTAATCCTAGATGAGGTTGTAGATGAAAGTGGTATCATTTTAGAAACAGATCCAAGAGTAGTATATCAGAGAATCCAAATGCAAGGATCTGATGTACCTGAAGAGACATCATTTAATCAAGCTTTTACAACAGCTAAAGAGAACATAATGAGGAGTTTCTTATGAACCAATATGTAGTAGGAAATTACTATTACTTTAAATACCTAACAATGACATTGAAGACACTATTAATTGAGATTTGATTATAGCAATATTGCCATATCTATGTATTTCTATTTTCCTTTTTACTTTGCTATTAAGGAATTATTGAAAGATAATAGGCCTAGAAGTTACGGAGGATCGTAATAAACGAGTATATCTCGCAAGATTCCACAGTAAAGATGTTATTAAGATAAAGGGTAAAATTTAATAAATACAAAAAATAAGACAATTATTGTAAATACATTGAATTTTTAGTTTATTGATTAAAAGTTGTATTTACAGGCACTCTAGAGCATAGTATTGTGAGGAACTCTTACCAGCTGCTGAAGTTGGTCTTATATTTGTTTTAAGTTTAATATCTGTGTGATATATTGTTTGAGTGGAATCTTTGATATGTTGAGTGTATATACAACAATTTGCATCAGAATCACCTCTAAAAGATTCCATACAACAACAAAATGACTCGTTTAAAATATTGACGATCCCCCCTAAACATCATTGAATTTTTTTGATAGGTGAATGACTCTTGGAAACATCTAAGTCATTTACATCATCCATTGGGAAATCAATAATCCTATGATAACCTCTGGAAATAGCTTTTAGAATTTCATCAATAATGATGACAGGTATAGAACACCAAATAACAGCCTTCCAATCTGTAAAAGATAATGGTACAACACTGAATATTGCTGCAATTGGCGGAATATATAGAATGACCAGATGTACCATAATAGATAAAATAATAGCAATGAATAACAAAGGGTTTGCCCAGGGTGGTACTTGAAGAAGTGAGTTATCCTCACTAAGAGCATTTAGAGCATTTAACATTTCAATTACAACAAGAACTGTTAGTGACAAAGTACTAGCCTTTTTCTTTCCAGTTGTAAAATAACTACAAGGTTCAGATACTGTAGATCCATATACAGGATTAGAAATAAAATTTTGCCACGTATTACATTTAGCCCAAGATCTAAGCTGATCGAAAGTGACTAAAGTATTTCCATCTGTTGGGTCTATGCCCCAAACATACCACCAAATAAAAATTCCAACTGTAGCAATACCTACATAAAGACCAATAATAAGAAATCTGACGAAAACCCAGGCTGAAATTAGACTATCATCTTTTCTTCTAGGAGGTCGTCTCATAACACGAGGATCAGGAGGATTAAACCCTAATGCCGTTGCTGGAAATCCATCAGTTACCAAATTAACCCATAATAATTGAACAGGAGCCAAACCCTCTGGAATACCTAATGCAGCAGTTAAGAAGATAGAAGCAACTTCACCAATATTAGATGAGATAAGATATCTAATAAAAGACTTCATATTCATATAAATTGATCTTCCCTGTTCTATAGCTGCTACAATAGTTTCAAAATTATCATCTGCTAAAATCATATCACTTGCTTCTTTAGCTACATCTGTACCTGTTATTCCCATTGAAATTCCAATGTCGGCTTGTTTAAGAGCAGGTGCATCATTCACTCCATCTCCTGTCATTGCAGTAATCTCACCTAATTCACTAAGTAATTTTACAATGACCTGTTTGTGTTTAGGTTCAGTTCTACTGAAAACAACTCCAAAAGATTCACGTAAAATAGATAGCTTAATATTGTCAGGTAATTCTTCAAATTCCCGACCGGTTAGTGAACAACATCTCGTAAATTGATTATTAAAAGACTCACTACTTAATCTCATAAAATTAAATCTTCCATTAGAAACATTTCGACTTTTTTTTTCATCTGATTCTTCAATCATCAAAGGTTTCAACATACTAAATTTCTCTTGACTATCATATTCTGCCAAGTGTGAGACATTCCAAGAATCTTTAGAACCTTGTAAAATTCCAATTGATGAAGCAATTGCTTCAGCAGTATTCCTGTTATCTCCTGTAATCATAAATACACGAATCCCAGCTTTCTGACAGCGTAAAATTGCATTCTTAACACCAGGACGAGGTGGATCAAAAATTCCCAATACACCCAAAAAGCATAATTGTTGTTCAATTTCCACAAATCTAGATGGATCACTAAGTAATTCTGCTCCTTGAAACTTAGCTTGACCTGAATATTCACTTAAAGGTCCTAAACCATCAAATCTGATAGCTGCTGCTAATGTTCTCAAGGCATCATTAGCCATATTGCCAACTTCTTCCAATATTATATTCTTATAATTCTCTGTAATAGTCTCCACAGTACCATCTGGCATCATGAATGTGGTACAACGTTCTAAAATACTTTCAGGGGCTCCCTTTACATATAGAATATTAGATCTTGAGAAGCTCTTTGATGAACTAATCAGGTTATTAGATATATAAGTTTTAATGGGAATATGAGTTGTAGTATCTTCCGTATCACGGCACAATACACTCATTGACTTTCTATCTCGGTGAAACTCTAAAGTAGTAATAAGTTTAACACCTTCACACCAAAAGTTACTGAATATATTTGCAGTATGTGAAGCCCTAGCTGCCAATTCATTTAAATATCTTTTATTAAGCTTTTCATCTGTACAACCCAACTTCTCAACTAAAACTCGTAAAGCACCTTCAGTGGGTTCCCCTTGAATTTTAAATTTGTAACCATTATCTACAGTTAGCTGAGAAGCATTACAAAGTGATAAACATTTAGCAAGCCATTGCAAGCTAGCATCTTGAGCAGTAATATGCTTAAATCTAATGGAGCTATTACTTGATTCAAATTTATAAATGTTGCCTATAGGAGAATATGAATGGCCTTCTACTGAGTATCTTGAAACTTCTATAGAATTCTTTGGAATGAAAAATCGAACACAACACATCTCAGAGGTTGTTAAAGTCCCTGTCTTATCACTACATATAACAGTAGTGCATCCCAATGTCTCTACAGAAGGTAAACGACGTACTATTGCATTTCTCTGAGCCATCTTACGTGTTCCTAAAGCTAAACAAGTAGTTATTACTGCTGGTAGACCTTCAGGAATAGCAGCAACAGCCAATGCTACAGCTATTTTAAGATAGTAAATAGCTCCATTAATTACTGAACCATGAGCTGGATCCTTAAAATTTCTACAGTTAATAATCCAAACAATAATACAAATAATTGCAATAACCTTACTCAACATCTCTCCAAATTCGTCAACTTTCTTACTCAGTGGAGTGTCCTCCGTACTCTCAGCTGCTCTCTGTACTGCAGATTGAATTGCTCCTATTTCAGTCTTCATACCTGTGGAAACAACACAAGCTACACAAGATCCATGGACTATAGTTGTAGATGAGTAAAGCATATTATTTTTTGCTTGAATTTCAATACATCGTTTGCTCATATCCAATGAATCAGCTGTTTTTAGTACACCTGATGATTCTCCAGTTAATTGACTTTGTTCAACTCTTAAAGAAGTTGTTAATAGCTTAATAATACGTAAGTCCGCAGGAATCCTATCACCTACTCTAACCCTTACAATATCTCCAGGAACTAGTTCTTCTGCAGGTATTTCACTCCAAATTCCACATCTCAATACTTCAGCTAATTCTGGTTGTAGTCTCTTTAATGCTTCCAAAGCATTCTCAGCATTAGATTCTTGCCACACTCCAACAAAAGCATTTATTATTAAGATGCATAATATTACAATTGGCTCAATAAAAGACGATATTCCTTCCTCCATGTGGTTATTACCCATAGTAGCAAATACAAAAGACATCAGAGCCGCACCTAGCAAGATCTTAACAAGTAAGTCATTGAACTGAGCTAATATCAAATTCCATATTGATATCTTTTCTTTTTCATCTAAAGTATTCCTCCCAAAGTGTTTAGTATATTGATCTATTTGGCCAAGTGATAAACCTACATCTATATCAACATTAAAATGACGCAGAATCTCATCACAAGTCCTAACATGTGGATCTTCTGGAAGGCTAATCATTTACCCTTTCTGGTAGTTCCAATACTAGCAAGCTTTCTGTAGGCCTTGTTGATACTAGAAGTACTAATATGAGATATACAAATCGAATACAACCCCCAAAATGGAACTAAATAGGTAATTTTGGCGCAATGAGGTCTATCTTAAAAACAAAAAAGATCTTATTTGTATCATAATCGATAATTTAATCTAACTATTTTGTCAATATTATATATTAAAGTTTAAAAACTTAAATCTTAAAATGGATTTTGTTCAAGTATAAATTTGTGCTGGAAGAGACAGGAACAAAAAAATTGTTCACAATTCAAAATACATTACATTAACAAGATCAGTTTTAAAATATATTAAATATAAGAATTATTCAGCTAATTACTTACTATCACTACAAAATTGTATATATAAAATCTTAGTCATTTATATTTGTTTCACGAGCCAGTACCTGTTAATTGTCTCAAAATTCCCGCTGAATATGGGCTTGGCTAAGTATATTCTATTAAAAGTGAATTTGTTAGTAAGCATTGATATATGAAGGTTGACCTATCTTCATGGGTTCCCTTAAGCTGTTATGAAGTATATGAACACTTAACAAAAGTTGGGGATCATGTAGATGATGAGAATATTAACGACGTGAAAAGAGATGATGAAGCTTATTCCTCAACATTATTCTTATATAAAAGTATCCTTTGGTATCTAAAGGCATTTCATAATGTCGAAAATATGCTGAAATATGAACAAACTATATATGATATAACTCAAAAACTATATTCAAAATTTGGTCTGACTATGCTGGAAATTATACAGGTTTTAGATCTAAGGCCAAAACATTTAGTAGATCTCCACTGTTCAATTCAAAACTGTGATAAGAGATTTTCAGAAGAGGACTTAATAGAAATGTTAGACATTATAGGTCAGCTTAATTTTGAAGTGTCATGTTTGGATAAGTGATTATTGGATAACTTATACTATTCAATAATACCTAGCCTAGAACATTCCTACTTTGTAGTATTTCTAATACATTTTTTGAAGAAATATATTTATAGTATTAGATTGTTAGTAATTAGTTATAGATTTTTTATTGGTCATGTAAGGATTTAAAGGATTCTTGATATTACTATGAGAAGTAATAATACATCTTTAGATTATAGATATCTTAGAGGTTCATATTATTAATAGAATTTATCATATATATATACATTTATTTATTATAGTAAAATGTCTTTATAATTTAGATATTAGAAAAGTTTGTAAAGTAAGTTCTAATCACGTGATAGGTTACAGCCATGTTGTCAGATCCGGGTATTCATCTTAGTGGAGCGGTTCTTTACCGTCTACTTTGTAGGCAAGCTAGGATAGTAGTGGGTACTCTTTAGTTTAAAGAACTTTGCTTTATTGTATATCTTTGGCATAGAATGGTCAACTTACCAGCTTTTTTGCTAGAAAAGTCCAACCCTGTTGGATACATATTTCAAGGCGTTCAAGAGCTGACTTTAGATAGTATTAGGCTAGTAAGACGCTGTACTAAACCAGATGCTAAAGGTGAGTTTTCCTCTTTTATTAAATATAAATGAGATTATATACCTGAAGTGTATTTATTTATATTTATAGAATTCAGGAATGTAGCTTATGCTTGTACTATTGGGTTCTTTTTAATGGGATTTATTGGATATTCCGTCAAACTTGTGTTTATCCCTATTAATAATATTATTATGGGTGGACAAGGCACTTAGATTTTGCAAATTAATTTTTAAAAGTTTTTATTTTAACTATAAGTAATATTTCTACAAAAGAACTGCACATTTAGACTAGATTTGGAAGTATCTAAATATATGTTACAGTATCATAATCCTTCAAATAGATTTCTAGTGGATTTTCCTCAATATTATTAAGTGCTCTGCTTCTAGATATGCCACAAGGTGTAAGATTAGGTCTACTGAAGCAATAAGCCTCATAAACTGCCCGTGGCTCTACTGTATGCTGTAGATGAGTTGAAATAGGTTTGAAAGATTTAATGATATTCTTAGTTAATATAAGGAATACTGTAAATACACCAACGATTCTAAATATGAGTTGAATACAAGAATCTGGATTTATTATAGTCAAATTGTACACTTGTAATATATCTAGAGATATTAATTAGAATATATAAATGATGAGAAGATTTCAATTTAGGCTCTAGAAATTTGCAAAATGTTCATATTTCCAAGACTTACCTTTTGTAATATAAGAGTGGAAATTAAAACCCACTAAGATTGCACATACAGATATAAGGAAGTCCGTAATATAATTCATAAATAATTAAGATATAAAGGTGCACTCTAATTTGTAATAAAATTATTCGAGACGGGGACAAAGATACCGCCCCCTGTGGGACGGGTAAAGCTGTAAAGAATAAGAACCTGGACTTATAATTAGGTATCTAATTTAAAGAATAATGGCATCAATTTCAGTATTAAATCCAAAAGCAGATATTTTACGGAAGTCTGTAGCTTTTGCTGCTAATTTTCATGCTGCAAAGGGTCTTCAAAAGGTTATAAAATCTAATTTGGGGCCACGTGGCACTTTAAAAATGCTAGTTGGAGGTGGAGGACAAATTAAAGTAACAAAAGATGGATGTGTTCTATTAAATGAAATGCAGATTCAACATCCTACAGCTTCTATGATAGCAAGGGCTGCCACCGCTCAGGATGATATTTCTGGTGATGGGACAACTTCTATAGTAATTATAATAGGGGAAATACTTAAACAAGCTGAACGTTTTGTAACTGAATCAGTCCACCCACAATTACTCTGTGAAGGTATTGATATTGGTAGAAAAGCCTTAATTAATTTATTAGATGAAGTAAAGAGTCCAATTTCATATGATGATCGCGAGATGCTACAGCGAGTAGCACAAACATCACTAAGAACTAAACTGTCTCATGCAATTGCTGATTCTTTATCAGATATTGTTACAGATGCTGTTTTGATTGTGCTAGATAAGGAGTCTCATGTTCCAGTTGATCTTCATATGGTAGAAGTTCTCCCAATGAAACATGGACTGACATCTGAAACACGTTTAATACGAGGGATGGTTTTAGATCATGGAGCTAGACATCCAGATATGCCTAAGGATCTTAGAAAATGCTTTATCTTGACATTGAATGTCTCTTTGGAATATGAGAAAAGTGAAGTTACATCATCTTTTATGTATTCTTCTGCAGTACAAAGAGAACGCTTAGTTGAAGCTGAAAGAGCCTTCACAGATGAAAAAGTCAGAAGAATTATTGAACTTAAGCGTAAAGTTTGTGAACTAAAACCTGGAAGCTCTTTTGTTGTATTAAATCAGAAGGGAATAGATCCTCCATCACTAAGCATGTTAGCCCAGGAAGATATCTTAGCCCTCAGAAGGGTTAAGAGGAGAAATATGGAACGTCTAACTTTAGCTTGTGGTGGGAATGCTATGAATTCTGTAGAGGATCTATCAATTGAAGATCTAGGATGGGCAGATCACGTCTATGAAAAAAGTATTGGAGAAGATAAATTTACTTTTATAGAGGGGGTTAATGATTGCAAAAGCTGTTGTATTCTTATCATAGGCCCTAATGATCACAGTATTACTCAAGTTAAGGATGCTATTCGTGATGGACTGAGAGCTGTGAAAAATGCTATTGATGATAAATATATTATTCCAGGAGCAGGTGCATTTGAATTAATGGCATATCAACATCTACAAAATATTCGTAAAGAAGTTCATGGCAAGTCTAAGTTTGGAGTAGATATTTTAGCGGAGGCATTTCTTGCAATACCCAAAACTTTAGCTGAAAATGCAGCTTTGGATCCACAAGAAATTACATTAAATACTCTTGATGCTCTACAGAAATCTAATCAGCCTTTGGGTATAGATCTTACAACTGGTGAACCATTTTACCCCATAATTGATGGTGTTATTGATAATTATTGTGTCAAGAGACAAATCCTAAGTATTGCTCCTACTCTTGCTCAGCAACTACTTTTAGTAGATGAAGTTATCAAAGCTGGGAAGCAGATGCAATAAAGGTGTCATGTCCAGGCAGTGATATATAAAATTTTTGTATTAGATATTATCAATATAATGTTCTAGTATTCAAATACCCATAACTAGTAAGTCTCTGGTTGACTAGACTTGCCTATTAATGTTTTCGTAAGTATTATGATATTCCACACTGTAGTGAACTATTTGTTCTGTTGACTATGCAACACATCAACATAACGAGATCTAACACCAGTAATGCTACTTATATTTGATGTATGTGCTGATCGAGATGTACTTACTGAAGCAGGTGGGGGTATGTTTGGTAGTTTTTGGTTGTTTGTAATTGTATCTACAGATTGCTGATTTAATTCACTGACTTGTACACCTCTCTGACACCATTGTTTCAACTCTTTATCATAATAAAAAGTGTTTTCAACCCCTGACCATCTTTCCTCTTCAGTTCCAAAGGCTTTTTTGAAGCTACTTGATACCCATCCAACTAACCATGATGATTTACTACTGTTATGAATTGTTTTATTACTATTAGGAAACCTACTGTTTGAATTTGTTTGTTTGGTATATATATGATTTCTGTCAAAATTTATATCTGGTACTTTTCTATTATATTCAAATCTTCCTTTTATTATACGATTTTTCAAATCTTGGATATACCGTCGTAAATTGTTTAAAGAGGAAGAATCTTCTATATTTAAGTTTAATGATTCTTCAGTAATAATATCCAAATATTTTAAAGCTACTTTGTAGCAACCAATATCAGATGCAATTAAATGAATATATAAATATCTATGAAATAAGGAGTTAACATTATATTGAAATGTTTTAATTTTGTTTGTGCTTGTCATTATAGCTTTTGAAATGTCCATAAGATGGACATACTGAAGTATATTCCTAACATTTATACCTATTGGAAGCTCTTTAAGCTGTGTTAATAGTATTTGACAGAATTGAAATCCAAATATTTTTTCGTGTAGAGAAAGTTTGGATTTACAAGCTACAATTTCATCTTGGAAGGATTGAGCCAACATAGAGAGCCATTTTCTAGAACCTATATGAGAAGTACCTAAAGTTGAAACTAGTGTATATACATAAAATGGCCATAACTCAAGCATATATAAACTGATTTTAAAGTGATCTAGCCGTTGTGCTGAACACAAATATAGCATGTCTAAAATATCACTGAAACAGGAACAATTTAGAGTTTGTGGGTGTAAAACATTTAAAAATTGTTCTTTATTGTTGACGAAATCAAAATAGCATTGACTTAACTCCTTTTCACCACAAAGACCACTAAGAGCGAATTTATCAATCCACAGTAAGTATGAGTTTGGATAATTTTCGGAAATAGACCTAATAGTATTTACTACACCAGCTGTAGCACACTTGAATCCAAGTTTCGATCTTTCAGAAATAAGGTCCATAGATTTTCCATTTGCATGACAAACACATATCCATATATTTCCTGTATTTGATTTAGTCAATTTATTGAATAATACTTGGTACTCACTTGGACTGTTAGGAAGATGTTTCTTATCTATATACATCATTAACAGCTTGACATAACAATTATGTCGAAACTCCTCAACTGGAAGTGTTTCAGATAATAATTCCTCATTTATTTTTGATAGTAATTCTTCCAAGTACTTGTAATGGATAGATAGATCCGATGTTTTTGACTCATACCAAGAGGTATCCTGTAGTTTTTGAATTGAGTCAACAGCCAAGGATTCAATTGAATTTTTCAGTAAAGTATCATATAAACAAAATAGACTTATTTTCTCCTTTGATATAGCTAAAATATTACCAAATCCAAAACATATACTTATACCCTTACGAGGAGGGGTTATATTATAAGTAAACTTAATGCCTTCTCCGTAATTGAAATTACCTCCACTTCTTAGATTAGATTCTAAAGAGTCAACTTGCTGCGAAAGTATAGAATAGCTAGAGTTACTAAACTTCATTTGTAATTTCCTTAGCTAGTTGTTTTCTACTAAGGGAATTCTGTAGATTGTGTGTATAGCCTGTGCATACCTTCAGCGCCAACTACTTATACAGTCTTAACTACTTGACCTTGCTAAAAATAGGAAAATAGATCAAAAATAATAAGATTAAGCCCTACGCTAGAATTTCAGTATTAAATTTCAGAATGAAATGTATAAAAACATTATTTATAGCCCTTAAGAGTTTTTCCCAAGTAAAGAAGTTCCTCCAGAAGTCCCACCAGATGTCTGCATACTAAACAATAGTTGAGGCCCTTTTCCAGGTATAAAAGTAACATTTCTAGACTTCCCTAAACTTTCTACAATATCCCTAGCACCATCAAGTCTTCTTATTTTTATCAAACCTGAACCAGACTCCGCTAGAGCCTTAGATATCATCTCTGCAGCTAAAGCTTCACCTTCTGCACGAATTATAGCTGCCTGTTTCTCATATTCGGCTTTTTGAACAATAAATTTAACACGCTCAGCCTCCTGTTCAGCAACTTGTTTATCTTCTATTGCTTTTGCAAATTCTTTACCATAAGTTAAATGAGTAATTGCCACATCTTCCATTACAATATCAAATTCTTGTGTTCTTTGTACAATCGCTTCCTTAATATCTTTACAAAATTGTTCACGTTGAGTTAGAAGACTTTCAGCATCATATCTAGCCACAACTGCTTTTAATATCTCATTCCCTACAGAAGGAAGTACACGTTCATCATAATCAGGTCCTAATTGCCTATGTAAGCGTGATAAAGCTTTAATATGAGGTCTATATAGGAGCCTAAGTGACAAGTTTACCATCTGTAAATCTTTAGTCCCTGTAGTAGTATTAATAACCTTAGGTTTAATACGCACATCATAAATTTTTGGTATTTGGAGCCATGGAATTGCAATATGAGTCCCTTCTGAGACAGGTTTTGGAGACACACCCCCGAATCTGTTAAACATTACGGCTCGCTCACCTCCATCAACTGTATATAAGCAAGAATAGGGGATAATACCTAACACTCCAAGTGCAAGACCTCCTCTAGCAACATTTGTGAGTAATTTATCCAAATTCATGGTACAAATGTATCAATATTACTATTTTCTACTAAGTATATTAGTCAGTGTCTAAGATCACAGGAGCGGGCCCAAAACAAGACTGAGTCTATCCCTCTAACTTTAAATAGGTAATGACACTTAATAGAGCAAAAAAAAAAGATAAAGGTGATATATGATTAAAGAAAGTCCCAGTTAGGATATTTCCATCTAGAAACATATCTTAAAGTTAATGATAAATATCTAAACTATCCTAAGTATTACTAAGCCACAGAAAGTCACAACTATTGTACTCTACACTACAGGAAGTTTTGTAATTATTGCACAAGCTTTCACAAAGTGCATGCACAGTTAGTTTTGTTCATATATATATTTGTAAATATATACTTATAAATTCCCATCCAATAATCTGAATGAACTAATTTCAAATGTACTCAAGACCTTCAAGAAAACCTCAAAGTCACAATTTCCCTGGGTGACATTATTCTTGCACCATCACTCTGTCTCCAAGCAGCAGGATGTTCATATTCTGAGATAGTTACATTTGAGTTTATCTCTTGTCTAAGCCTAAATTTCACTGCTTGTATACCCGCCTTACCTTCTTTCTGAGCCAATATCTCCCAGTGAATATTCCATGGGCGGGAAACAGTGGATTGATTAAACTTATCAGATAAAACCTCACCATCAAATAAAGATTCAGGGACTCTTTGCCATTGACCATCACAAGCCCAAAGCCATAATGTATGTACAATTTTAATGTCTGGGTTATTCTTTGCTTGATGAAACTTTGCTGTGTTAGTCTTCTGTACAACAAGATGTGTAGCCATAGATTCAAGATTCTCTTCAACCTTTGCCCCCAATCTAATTGATGCTGCTTCAGCTTCAGCTTGAGAATCACCCCAAGTTGAAGGTAAACTCTTTGTTGCAGGCTTTTCATCAGCTTTCAAGAACCCTGTAAAGCAGATCACACAATTTGCTAAAATCTCACTTTTCATTGTCTGCAAAATATTACCGACACTTGCAGTCTCAGGAGAACAAAAGAATCTTACATGAAGCTCCTTAAACACCTTTATTAAATAATCCAAGTGACGATCATAATCTGCAATAGTATTCCCTCCACTTGCATTAGATAAAGATGATAATGCTGCTGATAAAATATCTCCTGGAGCACTACCAGTAGCTCCTATGGAAGCTGAGTTAGAAGTTAGTGGAGGATAGTGAGCTCTTAGAGCATCTCTTCTATGTTCAAAATATTCATAAGTCTGTGCTTTAACAACCTGAATTTCCAATGAACTATCCCATACATCTGAGCGATCATCTAATAATACTATAGCACGTGTATCAATATTGACACAAATCTTTTTAAAGTCTTTCTGTGTATCTCGCCCATCAACATTTTCTCTTGCTACTATTCTATCACCAAATTTATCTCTCTTTGGGTCCAAGACTGCTCTTATAACATCTGCATATTCTCTAGTAGCATTAGTGCAGATACCCATAATATAATAAGGAGCAATTGTATTTAAGAATTCTCGAACTCCAGGTCGTAATTTAAGATAATATGGTGTATTCATATCTTGTGGAAGTACAAATTTATACATCTCTGGCTCCCCGTTTGCTCCAATAAAATCTTCCAAATTTATATTACATCCAACCTTTGTAGAATTATAAGCATGTAGTAAAGTATTATCAAGGTCTAATATAGCAACAAGTTTATTCTGAGATAAGTGGTCTTTTGGCACCGTATTAACTAGGTGAGTATCATCAGGTAATACAGCACTTTCACTTAATAGAACTGGTTTAAAGCTAGATTCTACTTCACGATTATATTTCGAACTTAAAAAACGACTTGAATCTAGTGAGATAGAACCATCTACTATACTTATTGGATCTGAAAAGGGATCATAATCATCATCATATTGAGTAACCTCTTCTAATTTACTAGAATTCAAATTAGGTAAATTCCCTACTATATTTATAGCGGTAGTGTCTTCATTACCATTTGGCTGCCCCATAAACGTTCTCTTTGTTGGTTGCTTATCTTCATCATTACTCGAACCCCCCTTTTTAGATAGCTCACAAGCTTTCAAAAACTCAGCCCTGAATTTCTGAGGACAAAATTCCCCACTTTCATTAAGTAAAGCTGAGGAGTATATGCTACAATCCAGTGCTGAAGGT
Source organism: Cryptosporidium andersoni (assembly GCF_001865355.1). NCBI lineage: Eukaryota > Apicomplexa > Conoidasida > Eucoccidiorida > Cryptosporidiidae > Cryptosporidium > Cryptosporidium andersoni. Next base: position 47,540 of record NW_027122898.1, read on the forward strand.
ATATTTGAGCTAAACATTCTCACTTCTATACAGGTCATATATATGTAGAATACATCGAAGCTAAGGTATATTATAAAATACTTTATATATTATAGCAGATACCTTATCTGTATCTTTAATTCATGCTAAATTAAGGAATTTATGTTTTTCCCATCCATCAAAATAGGAAACCCTATTAGGCGGGTATTTTGTCTACAAGATGAAATCTATAGCACTATAATATATACCAATATACTATGTACTCTAGCGTGAGGAGACAGTGTAGGTATAATTTAGTTTAAAATAATGAGATAATTACAAGATAGCTTTAACATGAATTTAGTATCATACTACTCATTGGAACTAAATACTTAGAGTCATATTAGGAGATTTAATGGCATATCAAGAATAGAATCCACATCATGTAAAATAACATCAGTTTCTGAAGTATATTTGGATAAAGTAGCTTCTGTAAAGCATGTAATTGGTAAAGGGTCCCATAAGAATCCTCTGTTAAAAACTAAGTCTTGTTGAATGCAATGACATAACATGGGATCTTTAGTTACTAAATCAAGCATAAATGAAACTAGCCATATAATCCATCTCCCTTTTGAAGATTTTGGGTGATCACTAGATAAAGGTCTAGGTATGCACCAAAACCATGAAGAGAGATCTACAGTGGAATCAGAAGTATATATACCACTAGTAGGATGGATATCATAAGCTAAACGGAATACAATTTGACTAGGGGATATAGTTGCTATTTCCTTTGATTGAAATAAATAAACTTTTACAGAGGTTTCATTTGGATCACATTTAGAAATAACCACTGCATCGAGCATTTCTTGTCTAGATATCTCTTTTAAAATACAAACAACTGAACCTGGAACAAGATCCCTATCTGAACTTTCACTTGGGGGGAATCTCCACCATCCAACACGAATATCTACAACTGGTATAGATGGAGGGACAAAACAATTTATTAAAGTCTTAATTTGATATTTCTGATCACTAGAAGTAATGCAAATTTCACCAGTCACTTCTGAGTACTCTGTAATTACTCCGCTCATCCATACTAAATTTATTTGATTTTTAGATTTATCATTAGCTACTTTAATTTCATCAGTTCCTAAAGATTCAATTGTTTCTGTATCTGCTAACTTACTATTTTTTGAATAAGTAACAGTTTTATTATTTTGTTCAGTTTCTAAAATAGTGTCTTTATCCAATATATATCCATATTTATCTTTAGGTATATCTATATTCGTATTAATATCTCTTTGCTCAGTCTCTAATATATTTGTACTTAACTTCATATCCTTGATGTTATTTTGAATCTCTGAGATATTATTATCATTCATGGTTGAATTAGATTTCTCAAAATGAATGAAATCAAAAACAAACTGAACTTGCATACCAACATAAATATCAACTTTGCAAGATGGAGGTGCAATAGACAATGAAACATTACTATATTCCTCCACAAATACATTATTATATACTTGATTTTGTAAAGTACAATCAGATGTATTTAAATGAGGTATTTGATGTGTCAAAACCATATTCAAGTTCCCTTTCTTCTTCACAGAAGTTCTATCTATATCTCTACAAAATGAAGTTGGAAAAGAATCAAATATTGAATAACTTTGTGCTTCATTAGATTTTATAACAGTAGCATTATAATTATTTAATATTTTATTTTGGAAGTTATCTAGATGAGTTTCTGCTAATTCAACATTTTCACTATAATATGGTACTAACCATTCACTAAACAATCCACTTAAGCTTGTTCTTAAGTTCATCATTGCATTATGAATATATTCACGTTGGACCATAGCAGGCTCATCTGATTTTGGAAGTGGATTTGAAGCTTTATAAATTTCAATACTTGATTTAAATTCACTTAATATATCTGGTCTCAAAGATGGTAAAAGTTTCCATTCCATTGAAGCTATAGATGTTGCAGTATAACCTGGTAATTTAGGCAAAAGTCTTAGCATCTCTGGTCTCCTTGCAATCAGCCACCAAATATAGTAAGACCAGTTATGAGGGGGTGAATATTCCTCAACAGATACACAGACTCTTTGGTCTCGAATTGTCTTATAATGAAAACAAAGTTTCTCAAAATGAACATTTATATCTTCGGGCCTTCCCTTAATAATATCAAATAAAGATTTTCTGGCCCATAAAGTTTTCCAAAGATTTGGAGCTTCACTCATTTTTTGAGATACTTTCCATAATAAGTGATCCGGAATGCTACGATCCAAATCTGATAATTTATTATCTCTTCCTCTTAATAGTTCGTGAAGAACAGGATTTCTTATGTAACTAGAACATTCTGAATTGCTTGATTTATCAATATCTTCATCATTGGAATTATTTATTTTTAATAAACGGGCTTTCTTAAGACATCTGTCTCCATGAAAAAGATCTACTATAGTATCTATTACCTTGTCATCTTCCAAAAGCTCTCTGCTAGATGCTTCCAATTCATTCATAACAACTTCTTATCTCTCTAAATCCACAATAAGACAGCAACAAATTATTACCAGCTCCTTCATAAGTTGAATCGCGCTACCTACCTACTACAGATTACAACGTCTCTTCAAGATTATTTCATCCTACCCCTATAAACACTTATTCAAATATTTTACCATATTTTGAATTATACAGACCTGTATTTGAAATATTTAATAATATAAATTATCTTAATCTTTAGTAGTGACTCTTTCATCTTCACAAATACCGGCTATACCTATTACTTGAAGATCAAAAATATCAGTACCTATATATTTGTCAAATGTTTTGATATTAAGGTTATGTTAGAAATAACTTCATAGTCTATGCTTAATAAAATAACTGTCCTTATATTTTCTATGTTGAACAAAGTGACTTTAAGGCTATAACTTTTAAGGGCAATATCATGATATTGAAAACGCATGATTTACGCGCCATTAGTATATTTAGCGCCACGTGTGTAGATCTATTACCTGATCTAAGTTGTATAATGAGTTCAATTTTCTTAACTATTTGGAATACCGAGCACAATCAAAACTTCATTGTAAGTAATTTCCCTCCATTCTTTTATTTCAGTAATTTTTTTACATAGGGTTAATAAAATATAAATATCTACCCCTTGACCTTAGGAAATTGGTATTGAACATATTAAAGATAAATTTATAATATAAGGAGATTTCTAAAGCTTTAAATAAGCATTTCTAGAGTACTTTTTTTTAAGTAAACCTAACTTATTTACTTTTATACTAAAATACAATAGTCTTGATTTCCAAATATATCAACAATATGATCTACAAGCTTGTATTAATACGACACGGAGAAAGTGAATGGAACAAGGAGAATCGTTTTACTGGATGGACAGATGTAGGGTTAAGTGAACAGGGGCTTTGTGAAGCAAAGGAAGCAGGAAAAATGTTGCGCGATTCTGGATACTCATTTGATATAGTATATACATCAGTGCTAAAACGAGCTATAAGGACTACTTGGGAAGTTCTAAAGGAGCTTGATAATATTAACTGTCCAATAATAAATAGTTGGCGTTTGAATGAAAGACATTATGGTGCTTTACAAGGGTTAAATAAGTCTGAAACAGCAACTAAATTTGGTGAAGATCAAGTTAAGATTTGGAGGAGAAGCTTTGATGTTCCACCACCATCTCTTGAAAAGACTGATGAACGTTGGCCTGGAAATGACAAAATTTATCATGGATTTCCTTCTATATGTTTACCAACAACTGAATGTCTAAAAGATACTGTAGAACGCGTAAAACCATATTTTGAAGATACTATTGCACATTCAATTTTACAAGGAAAATCTGTTCTGGTATCTGCCCATGGGAACTCACTACGTGCTTTAGTATACTTGCTAGAAAAATTGACACCTGAAGAAGTACTTGAATTGAATATTCCAACAGGATGTCCATTAGTTTATGAATTAGATAGTGAGCTAAAACCAATAAAGAAGTATTACTTAGTTAATGAGGATGAGTTAAAAAAGAGAATGGAAGCAGTTGCTAATCAAGGCAAAGCAAAATAAAAAGGAAATAAGCTATTTTATTTTCTTAGTGAAAGTACTGAAGATATGATTATCTTTAAGTTCCCAGTAATATTGTAACTGTGAAATAAGTTTATTAATACTAGTCTTATTAGATTTAGTGCATATTAATGTTAAATACTGTGAAAATGCAATACTTTAAAATATGAAATTTAGTCTCTTTTAGTTATGTATATATTAGATACATACTAGTTTTAATCACATATAAAATACTGTACACTTTGTGGAATTGAATTATTATAATATTATATATTTACCAGTATTCAATAGCTACAAGTAGCTTATTAAAACATTCAAATATACTCACCATTCTTATTAGTCTAAAACTCAGCTAGTTCCGTGAATATTAAGAATTTGACTACATATATAACTATCTTTGTATCTCAATTTAGAAATATCTAGTTATTTATAGATATATTTTACATACTATAAGTTACATTCACATTTATAATAAATACCTTTGGTACCTACAATAAATCCAATATTGTACTACCATACGTTATACTACCTTCATCTTTTTTATATTCTTCTAATATTTAAAGGAAATTAATTATTTATCTATAAATCTCGCCAAAACTCCTCATTCTTATCCAAATAATATTTATTAGCTATATATGTCAATATATTGATATATTCATACATTTCAAAGTTATGGATTAATCATAATCCCTACAATTTTAAATATTGCATGGCTTATCTTTATTTAATAAAATTATATTCACAAAGATATGTTGAGATTTTACTAAAATCAGATATAATTATTCATTCACTTATCTATCTAATTGCCCCCAATAGTATTTTATGATCTCTGTAGCTCATGTAGGCTTGCCATGCTTTAGAGCTGCATAGTACCCAGTATAAAAACCTGATATATACCAAGACACTAAAGTTGATGCAAAATCATCATTATTAACAGATCCCAAAAAGTTTTCGAAATCTTTGATTTGATCAGGATTGAGACGTCTTTGATACACTGGTGTATCTCCGTTAGAGGATTTTGCCTTGTAGTAGTTAAATCCAATTTCAGTAATTGGAGGTGAAGGTATGTTACAGAACTTTTTAGTACATTCAATACAGTGTTCATTATCTAATGTCGTCATTTCCTGTTCATCTGAAACCCTTATAGAGTAATTTAGTGTGATGTTGTTGGGTCGATAAATTTCTTTATTATCTCCTAATAGCCTCGGTATAGAACTCTCCAAATTACCTTTAAATGTAAGAACTATATGCTTTAAAGTATCATCACATATATCATCATTGTATAACATTAGAAAAATGTACAAATTTAATGTAAATAATGCAAAACGCCGCTTCTAAAAAAACAACTAGACAGGTACTTTAAAATGTAGTGTTATTGTGCTAAGATACTATACTTAAGATAAATTTACGAAATTAATAATAGTAAACTCATGAATCTAGGCAAGATTGCTCTTTATATCTCACAATGAATTTATGGAGTTTTTACTAAACACATGTCATAGATTGGGGTTTAATACCACCACTTTTTAAGTAAAAGGGCTCCAGAATTTTCATCTCTAGAAGTCTGCCCATTTATGAGTACAAATTTCCCATAAGTTGGCCAGTTCTTTTTAGGATGTAGCCTAACTAGATTTATCCGAACTTCTAGAATTCTCAGAACTCTCAGAATTCTGAGAACTTTCAGAACTCTCAGAATTCTGAGAACTTTCAGAACTCTCAGAATTCTCGGAATTCTCAGAATTCTGAGAACTTTCAGAACTTTCAGAACTCTCAGAACTCTCAGAACTCTCAGAATCTTCATTTTCATAAGATTCAATTAATAATTTATCAGTATTGCTTATTTTGTTGTGTTTTTTACTGAAAGCTTCGAAGATACTACCAGATTTTTTATTTCTCATAAATTTCTTTTCAAGACTTGTGTAGTATCTTAAAAAGATCTCCACATTATGATCAAAAAATGGAGGATAAATCGTATCTAATTTACTATCTTTTATATCAGCCACTTCAATATCAATACCAGTGGTTTTTGAAGTGAAAATACTGCACATCATATTTGTTGTTGCATCAGGAAATCCCTTAGACTTCATCTTTAACATGAACTTTTCAACAACATATGCTAGAAGTTGAGCTCTATTAACACTAATAACAGATAATCCATTACACTTCTTGGCTAGATCAGATGCAACACATTTTCCTTCACTTGTGATCTTTGTACACCAATATTTATAAGTTTTCATTTTAGATTCCACTATACCAATATCTGGGAAATGATAAGGCCTTAGAATTGCATCTTCCTTATCTAATAAAAATATTTCACGGATTTTACTAAATTTAATGATATCTTTAGAGATATCTGATTTGTAACCAGACTTAATGCAAACATCCATAAGATCTTGGTCAGATACAACTTCCCAACTATTATAATGAAGCCCAAACACTGCTCGAATAGATTCTATACACTGCTCTGCTGTTGCAATCTCAAATGGACTGATTTCCTGCAAAGTATAACAAACTTCAGAGCATACATCTCTGTAAATTTCCTTATCAATACCATGTGAAAGCTTAGAAGAGCTAATAGCTTCCTGAAGAGCTGCTGATTGATAAACACCATTACCTAATAGACGAGCAGTATAAGGAGCAACTTTTGGAAATACTTCTAGATTATAATAAATAGCTATTTGACGAGGATCAAGTATTGCTAAATTAATAGGTCTTAGATCTACTGATGGTAATACTGGCATCTTGAGGATATCTTGGCAAATATCTTTTTTCAGAAAATCATCAAAATAACTACTATTAATAGAACTTAATACAGCCTTAAATACATTAGCACATTGAATATTATTGCGCATTTCATCATACATAGTAATTATTATTCTTAATGATAAGCAAACATCTTCTACAAATATAAAACCAAAATGTTTACGTAATGCAAGTGTTGATGCAACAGCCATATCATAAAGTTTACCAGCCCCTAAAGTGGTTATTAAGCCAAGTTTATAAGGTTCTCTACCATATTTCTGAAGAGCTACACATTCATTGGTGTCTCTAAAAAGACCAACAGGTTTAATTGGCATTAATCTACCAGTATCAGTAGCACCATGTCTACTTCCAGGTGATATCATATTAGGGCCGACATCAGCAGCAGACCTTCCCCAAATTGCAACTCCACTCATTCTCTTTTTAAAACGACCAAAACGATGCCCACGGTTATCAGGACCTTTACCAGAAGTAAACTGAGGCATAGATGTCGAAAATCCTGGTTTTGTAATTGGTGGTAAAACAAAATTCTGCAATAATTTGGCTTTGTGAGGTCCTGATACTTGCCAAAAAGACCCAGTAATATCTTTAATAATTACTCTTTGGGGATTAAATTTACTTAATAGTAAAATACTTTCAGTCAATATAGGAGGTAACATATTACTTCCCTGCCATCCTACAGCTTCTACTATTAAATCACCGGATTGAAACCTCAAACCCATTAATGGCCATCTTGAAGAATCATTATCAGGAGTTAATAAAATTCCCTCAATATTTGGAACTATATTAGAAAGTGAAGCTAATCCAGGAAAATCTGGTGTTGAAACAAAATTAATTGGAGGTATAATGAATACCCTATAACCACGAATTGCAAGATCTAATGCTCTTCCCTGAACTTCAAGGCTTATTCTACCACGTGATGATATCCACATTTTATGACCACCTGTTTTAACTTTTTCAAATCTTTCATATTTAGGATTTATATCTTCTGGAGATGTCAAAGAAGCAGAAAGTTTTTTTGGGTCCCAAACAACAAGAAATGGAAAATTAGGATCACTTTCATCCAGATATTGACGAATATTTGAAAAACTCCCTGGCATATACAAGCCGGTTTTTCCAATAAAACCAGGACCAACTCCATAACCTGGTAATTTCAATTCTGATTGTCCTGTTTTTCCAATGTTACTGAAAGGAAATACTCCACCACTCATTGGTCCTATAAACGATGGAAAACCTGAACCAGCATTTAAATTACCCATCTCTGGCATCATTATCTGACTTGTATATCTACTTTTTAAATAATCCCCTGTAGTTCCTGGATAAGGGCCAAGCATCGTTTGAGTATCAAATTGAGTAACCCTAGACATTAAAGCTTGAATATGCCCCTCTGGTAAAGGTTTCCCCTTTTCATCAACTGTTGGTACTACAAATTGTCCACCTGGATAGTTTACCATATACTTTTCGGGATTATAATCTGGTCTAATTCTAATTGCATGAACTTCATCTATTTTTCCGACTCTGACGGAATATCCACGCTTTTTCAGCATTTCAACTCTTAATTTACTTTTCACACTATACTCAATATCACCTTCAGTAGAAACAACAACTTGATGAGTTGTATTATCCCAAGCTTCTTCAACTCCAACTAAATTTAAATCGGCAGGTGCATGAAGAAATCTTGTAAAATCAATACGATCTATTCTAGGTAATGGTGGAATATCTGCTTGAACTTGTGGACCAAAAAACTGCGTAGACCTTTTTACACTTCTTGTATCAATTGCAGAAGAAACTGGTCCATAGTTAACTAATACCTGAGTATTTATACTTTTAACATCAGATAAAGGTCTTTTAATTTGTTTTGCTGCTCTAGCTACATTAATAAGATTAGCTGACTTTGTGAGGTATGGTGCACATGTACAGCTTCCAATTATAAATAATAGCAAGTGAGCTAATCCCAAAGTTATGTAGTAATTCATTATATAAAAGTTGTACAAAGAAAGACGTAGAGTTCCAGACTTTTCAGCAAATTTTATTATTGTACTCAAACTATACTCTCTCCTTTGAGTAAGCTGTATTTAATTTTTTTTACTACTGCAGCTTACTTTATATATAAATGTAAATATTTGCTAGTTTCACTCGTTAGATCAATTTATTCCAATCAGTCCATGTCACTGTTTCTCGCACAAGATCCAATATTTAGGGTATTTATAGATGGCGGGAATAATATTTCCTAAATTTAATATTAGTAAGATTATTTAGATGGTCCATCTTTGTCTTCTCTTCCCAATAATTTAGCAATTAAAATAACAGCACTACTTTAATCAATGTCATTAACTAGATTAGTGGCACTTTTTAAACAAAATTTTTGTATAGCCAACTATCCACACATTGAGAAAGAATTATTCCTTAAGTTTGAATATATGTTATAGAAAATACTGAATCTTGTGTAATATGATGTCTTTATCACTTAGGTTTTATGTTGATGTAATTTCCAAAAATACTTTTTTTTCTTGAAAGGAAATTTATATCTAGTAGACCGCGTATCCAATAATCGGGAATGACCTGACACTTAAAGGCGCTAATTTAGCGATACTTCCATTTATGTACTTAAGTAAAAAGGTAGAATTAAGAACTTTGAGGTAGAAATTGATATATATGACTATGATTGGATGAACGGTCTATACAAATTTAATTCTAAAGAATTCCAAAATTCCTACGAGAACATTTCAGACTGTGAAACAGTAGTAAGTATTATTGACGATGTTATAGAAAATTGTGTAAATATTTCCAAAGATAATTCATATTTTGAAATTTTTATAAGAAATATACATCTAGTATAATATCATGTTGGATTAATATGGAGATTATATGGAATGAATTAATAAAGGTTTTTTATAGGAAATTATCGTTGTATGCCACACAGATTAATTGCATATTACTTTATGGAGCTATTTATGGTTTCATTAATCAATTAATTCCTGCAAATTATCTCGTACTTGAAAGAAAAGTGGGTTTGAATCTCGTTATATTAGGAACTGTAATTTTCTTTCATAAAGCTACATTTACTGTAGCATGTCCTTTTTGTGGCCTACTAGTTGATAATTTTGATACTTCATTTATTATGAAATATTCATTAGGTTCATTGGGTTTATGTATGTTTCTTTTATCTATTTGTAATTATGAGTATCTATGCTATATTATGTGCCTTTGTGGATTTTTTTCTGCAAGCTTTGGGTCTCTATCCCAAAAGATTATATCAGAAACTAGTGAAGAATACTCAAGAAGCAAATATTTCGGAAGATTAATGTTTTATCAAGCAATTGGACATCAGATAGCTCTATTAATTTCCGGTATGACTTCTAATTATTTAAGTAATAGTGAATATAATTATTGGTTTTACCCTTTTGGATCTAGTAGTATTTTGTGCTTTTTATTTTTAATATATATAACAATATTCTTAAAATGTGATACAATTAATATAAATAATAATTCAAATTTTCAGTTAAAACTAATCTTTTCAAATATTAAGAGTATGTCATATATTTTTAAATCCAAAATAATATCACGCGATATTTCTTTTGGGATTAGTTAATGCAATACCTCGTGAAACACTAAATTTTGTGTTTGTGTGGTTGCAAAGTACAGGTTTATCAAGTTTTAATGCGTCTATTGTAGTTTCTGTAAGCTGGATATCAGTCATGATTGTTGCACCTTTTGTTGGGTTAATTAGTGATGTATTTCACCAAATATCACCATACAGGGGCAGGAGTGTAATGGCTCAAATTTCACTCATATTTAGATGTATTTTTATTATTATTTTTATTGCCTATATCCCTATTTTAACTTCCCAGTGTAAATCTGAAACTGTCAAATTGTGGACATTTTCGCTTGTATCGTTCTGTATAGGTATGTTTGCAGTTTGGCCAGGAGTTGGTGCATGTCACCCAATATTATCAGAAATAGTCCTTCCTAGTCATAGAGCTACAGTATTTGCACTTTCCTCAATGTTTGAAGAAATCGGATCCGCTCTTTTTGGCACAAGATTAGTAGGGGACTTGGCAGTATGCGTGTTTGTATATCACTTGTCACCAAACAATGTTGAGAGTGAAGATATTTCAGATTCCCTACATAATAAGTATTTAAAGGAAAATTCCAAGGCTCTCGGAAATGCCATTTTGTGCATGACTGTAATCCCGTGGATTGTCAGCATAGCTCTATTTAATTTTACAAAAAAGAAAGTAAAGAAAAACCAGACTCAAAAGTTTGTCACCAGTTAACTATAATAAATTCTCAGCTAGACTACTTATTAGGAAGAGTTTAATTAATTATATATTTGATAGCCTAAATATTACATGAATAACGAAAATTAAAATTGTAGGCGTTAAGTAGGGAGACAGGAAAACCATTCTAAGTAAAAATTTAAATAGCCCGCTTCATCAGCCTTGCATGCAAATTCCGGTACAGTATCTATAGAAAAGAACTAGCATTTAGGGTTCATAAGACAAGAGTCTTTTTAGACTATAAAGTAAAGTTAACAGCTATTTTGAAGTTTTGACTAATCTTTGTCAAAAAATGCAAATTCATGTTTGTGAGGTAAGTATTTTATTAATTGACATTTATATTTAGCCCTTATCAATTAATATTTTATCCTTAATAGGAATGTGGCTCAGCATACACTAATAAGGAGATTTATCGTCGCCACCTAGCTATAGTACACTCAAAAAAGGGATTTTCTGTGGGAAATAATAACGGAAAAGAGGCTAAATATCCAGGTATCTATCCAGGATCTTATGGAGCTATGGTCTCAATGAATAAAACTAACAGTAAAGATATAAATAATAATAATATTAAAAAGAGAATTGATGTTCCAAGACAATCAATTGATCCTTATGAACCAAAAGAGAGAAGAATATCAACATCATTGATACAGGGGATTGCATCTCAAAGATTGGCAGAATATGTGAAAAATACAGGTACAAAGTTGGTTAGTGAAGACCCAAAAACTATATCAAATTGTCCAGTAGAGAATTTAGATAATAAAAAAGTAGCTAAAGATAAATATTCAAGATCAGATATACTGACTGATATTGTCAATAGTTTGAATTTAATCGATTTAGAGACTGCTAAACTTTCCCAATTACCATATATCTTGAATTTACAATTAGAAGTATCAATGGGACAGCTAACAAATTGGTGTAACCAAGTTGAAAAATATATTGAAATTAAAAGAAATAAAAGTGGTTTGTTTAGATTTAAGAAGTTGGGATTATTAAATTCATTTGAAAATATTTTAACACAATCGAGAGAGTTTATTAATAATACCTTAAAACCAGAAGTTAAGAAAGCATCAGCAGTGTGTGCAATACTCGAACAGCAAAGTAAAGATGTGGAAGATTTGCGTAAAACAGCAAATAAATTTTTAAAAAGTGGAAAATATTCTATTGATGAAATTGATACTCTTAATATAAAATATAAAAATATGTGTAATACATTTATTAGAAAAGTTAAAGTTGACAATAAAAGTATGATTTTTTGGAATACAGCTATAAAAGATGTAGATACTCAAATTAATTATTTGACTAAATCATTTAATGAGCACTTGGAAATTCTCTCAAAAGAATTCTCATCTAAAGTGATTTTTACATTATTTCTTCCAAATCCTATACTAGAATTAGAATAATACGAAACATAATTATTTAAAAAGTGGATATATTGAATTAGTAATTAAAAGTTGTTGAGTCATAGCATAAAAGTATAATAGACTTCAAATTAAAGGTGAATATTAGTCAGTAATACATTGTATAAGAATTATTTGAGATATATATAAGATTAAAGCTTAAAAAGTTGAGACTTAATCCTAAAGTGAAAACTTCAAGATATATTAAGGATATTAAAACAGATAAGCAGTAAATTTCAAACTAAAATATTTATTAGGATCATTTTATATGTAAATAATTAAATTTAGGGATTTCAAATAAATCCAAGGTTAGATACTTCCTAATTATTTAAACATACTTTAGTTTGTCCAAATCTTTACTGATCAATTCCTACTTTATTTTCAGTGATGTGCATCCTATAAAACCTTAATAAAAAATTAAAAATAAATGGAATTGTTACAAATAAGATAAAAGGTTAAAGGTTAATTACATTATTTATCATACCTAGTTTGCTTATTTATGTATTTAACACTATACAAAAACTCATCTTAGGACATAAGTTTATTATTTGAATCATGTCCCTAAATTAACTCGAAACCAAAATCAAGGGGACTAATTACTAATCACAAGAAATAAACTAAATATTTTATGGTTATACTAGTATGAAGAAGGGTATTTATATTATTGAATAAGCGGTGACTAGAACAAGTCGAGTTACGAACAAGTAGCGAATCATGTAGTAATGCAAAGTGTGCGCTGTAATGCAACATAGCTCTGCACAAGTAGTTTTTTGCTATCATTAAAGGATATAAGCTCAGAAAATTATATTTCATTGTATTTTTAAGTTTTTGACCTCTATAGAATAAAATTCATTATTTATTACTTTTTTTTATCATATATTAATTATTTGATATAAGATGACAATCTCCAAATTATTCGGTATCTTATTTATCGCTCTATGTGGTAAATTCTCTAGAGCTCAAGATATGATGACATTAAAGAGAGAAATATCTTCTCCATTACTATTTAATCAATCTAATGATTATATTCCAACTCATCTAGGATCAATAATAATAAATGAGACAATTATTGATCAAGTTCCATCTACTGTACCTATGACTCTAATAAATTCTAGTACATCACAGGGCATTTCAAGTGATACTTGGAAATTACTAGTTAATATTACAACTAATCTAGATCCTGATACAAGTAAAAATTACTTAAAACCAGTAGCAAAAATTAGAAATGTTGCTAAAACTGTACCTGATATCCGATCATCAATACTTAACTGCATAAATACTATCAGATCTGTAGAAGCTCAAAATGCAGCAAATATGAATATGTTAGCTTGGGACTATACAATAGAAGGTTATGCAACCCATGTAGCTCAGCACATCTGCACAACAGGTAATGTTGGGAAAAGTCCCAATACCTGGCCTTTTAGAGGAGCTCCTGGAGAGCTCATTGCTATCTCACACAAAATTAATAGTACAAATCCTGCTGAATTAATGGATAAAGCTTGTGATTTAGTATTACAGTGGAATAATACGAGCTCAAATTTACCAAAAAATATTGATTTCTCAAATTTATTATATTGGGATATTGGAGACAGCTTTGATTTAGCTGAGCCATATTTACAACTTGTATTAGCCCATGTAACATTGGTAGGCTGTTCTTTTCATACAGATTGCCACAGTAATATAGGTAGTGTGGTTGTATGCCAATTTAGTGATAAACCTTCAGCTTCTCAACCTCCATATGCAAACATTCACAAGACCCTTGAATTAACAGAACCTCAAAGACAGCCATGTGGTAGATGTGGTTTTGGAGCTAAGTGTTGTGCCCAGAATTTATGTGTTGGACGTGATATTGGATCTATGTGTCCAACATGTACATTCTCAGAGCCCTTAGAACCTAATCATAGTGATGTATCCTCTTGTTTTGATAATTATTACCAACCATGTAACCAATCAAACTGTCCCGAGGCTTGCATAGGTAAACACCAGATACCTGATAATCTACTAGTTAATCAATGTCTCTGTACATCAAAACAAACAATGGAAGATATGCTTCTATTCCAACAACTTCCAGAGGATCCCCAAATTTTATATACAGAAGGGTGGCTCCATAAAAAGTTTTATTATCATGGTCTATGTAGACCCCTTACATCCTCAAATCCTAACTCACAATCTTACCCCCCAGTTGGTGGTATTCAACAGGTAATACCAAATGATACACCAGAAGAGATTGAACAAACTGGTGGTGTGACAGTAGCAGCAGATAGTATACGTGCTGCATTAATTAATTCTTTGAACTTAGCCCGCTCATCACAGCCTGCAGCAGATATGGCAATTTTAGCATGGGACTACACTTTAGAAGGGTATGCAAGATTACGTGCTCAGCAATTATGTGAAGAAATCGATACTAATATTACATTAGGAAGTGCACAAAATTACCCACCATATGTGCAATGGCCATTTAGAGGAGGTTCTGGTGAGACAATATTTAGATACTCAGAATCTGTTATTGTCCCGGAAGATGCAGATGAATTCGAATCTATACAACTACAATTAGGATCACTTGAAACTGAAGAATTAGTTAATTTAGCTATAAGTACATGGGTAAAAGAAGGTGAAACCTTTGACTTTTATTATCCAGAAAAAAATATTGGTAAGGATTTCACAAATTTTATAATGGTTACACGTGCAGAGACAACAGCTGTAGGATGTGGAATAAGCACTAACTGCAAATACCAAAATTCAAAAAGTGTTTTAGTGTGCCAATTTAACTACCCAAATATCAAACAACCTATACACCAACAAGAATCATCTCTACGCCGCAAGCTTTTAGATATGCAAAATCAATTTGATTTACCATTTTTACATATTTATGCGGATCCATATCTCCTCCTACAACAACGCAGACCTTGTGGCAGATGTAGACGTGGAGCAACATGTTGTGAGAATAACCTTTGTGTTGGTGTAGATATTTCTCAATCAAGTCTAACATTTGTACCCCCTATGCTTGAGAACAACCCTATTGGGGGATGCAGATCTGCATTTGTTCGCCCCTGTAATAAATTGAAATGTGAAATTAATTGTATGTCATCTAGTACTTCTTTTTTATCCCATCAATGCTTTTGTGTAAGCCCCGAAAATATTAGTAAGTTGGGATTTGCTAGTCGGGAAACCTTAAATCTTAATCAGACACTTATACACAGCCTTACTGGAAATAACCAAATCGCAGACTCTAATCAAACATTATTACAAATACTGGATAATATGATTAGTTACAATCAAACTTTAGTTGAGTCTAATATTACATTTACTAATTTGTTAGATGATTCTATGAGATTATCCTTAGATTCATCAGATAACTCTATGAGAATGTTACTTGCAGATGCAATTTCAACACCTCATCCTGTCGCAACTTATGGATATATTTTTGGTTTTGTTCAATCTCATGGGCTTTGTCTAACAATACCTGGTTATCAAACAGAATATGGTGAAGGTGTAATAACTGCTATTGATAATAATATTACAGTTATAAATGATAGAATGAGTTATTCATCTGAATTAGATGATATACCACTTCTTACAGGAGATTTTGATGAATTTACAGATTCAGATAATAATTCCCAGATACCCCGAGATATAACAGATAATTTTCGTCAAGAATTTCTCATAGCTTTCAATAGCTTTAGAAGTGTTATAGGAGCATATGCTACTGATATGAATAAATTAGCTTATGATTTTACAATGGAAGGTGTAGCAAAATCAATTGCAAGACAATGCCAATTAGCCTCTTTAGGTAACAGTTTTGATATTCCTGGAGTACCTCCACTTACATATTTATCTGCAGCTAATGAAACACTTATCCCAAATAATGTAGCATCTATTGTAGCTGGTTGGGCAAAACCTCTTATAACTTCTATTGAAAGTGTAGAATCTCAAGATTTCAAAAATACTTTATTCAAATCTGCCTCTTCATTTACAGAATCTGCTCGTCAACTTTTCAGTGCTCACGCTTCTGGTGTAGGATGTTCTGTTATAACAAATTGTCCAGAAAACCGATATTTTGTAGTTTGTCAATTTAATCATATAGATCGAAGTGCGATTCCTTTCAAACCTACAGAGGATGGTTTAAATATTCCTAAACAACCATGTAGTTGTTGTGGCTCTTTAGCATCATGCTGTGAAAACAATCTTTGTGTAGGAGGTAATAGTCAGGCTCAAGATTACTCACAATGTTTAAAATTGAAACCTAGTAATTTAACAAATACAACTTGTAGTTCTTCATTCTTCAAACCATGTAAAGATCTAGGTTGTGAGGGTCAGTGCCTAAAACCTCTGGAACAAGATGATCATTTTTATGATCATTATATATTTAATCAGTGTACTTGTAGTCCAAAAGGAGCTGGATTAGCTCCTCAATCTGGTCTTCTTCAACATGGAAAAGCTCTCATTAGAGGATCGTGTGTATCAGTAAATACTACTTCTCTAAATTCCCCAAGTATACTTACAACTGTAGATAATTTATTAGATATCCCATTAATATCAAATTCTAGAAATGGAAATTCAAAATCTCAATCACTTTCTAATGCAATTAAGGATCATTTAAGGAATCAGCTTGTGATTCTTGATGGAAGACCTCTACTCCTTGCTTTAAATGAACAACGTAGTAAACTAGGTATTAACTCTGCTAATATGAATATGTTAAAATGGGATTATTCAATACAAGGATATGCTCAAAATTGGGCTATGGTATGTCTTGCTGGAAAGAATAATAATAGTCCTTTTGAATTTCCTTATAGAGGTGGAGAAAGTGAAGTAGTCTTTGCATCTGCACCAAATGAAACTTACAATCCATTTACATCTCCAATTGAAGTTGTTCAAAATTGGTTCTCAGGAAAAGATTCATATGAACAATTTATTGAACAAACCCATAAACTTATTGATATAGAAAATAATAAACAAAATAATATCAAAGTAAATAATAATTTAGGAATTACTCCAAGTATCCTTAATTATCTAACTGTAGCTCAAGCAAGTTCAACTTCTGTAGGTTGTGCAGTTGTTGAAGGATGTCCTAATGCAGGATTTATTATTGTATGCCAATTTGACTCAGCAGTTAATCTAAATAAACCTCCTTTCATTAATATTCATAACAATACGTCTTTGACCGAATTACAAGCTCATCCTTGTGGTAAATGTATATCTGGTTCTACTTGTTGTTTTAATAATATGTGTGTTGGTTTTAATCAAAATTCAAATAAATTTTCAGCTCCTCTTCTTACAAAACTCTCTTCAAATCATCAATGTCTCACTTCTATCTCAAGAAATTGCAATGCAGGTTTTTGTAAAAAGGGATGCATTTCTCAAATTACTATAGAAGAATCAATGCGTATTCCTCTTTTTAATACTTCATCATTCCAATTCATGGTTAATCAATGTCAATGTATTCCCAATCATTTCATTGGAAGTCCAATAGATGCATGGATAATTGGACTTGTTTACAGAAATGGTCAGTGTGAACATGTTTTAGGTTTTAATTCAGATATTGTTAAAACTCAATTAGATTATATTAAAACTGTTGTCAATAAGGTAAAATCTCTTGATTACCTACCTACTTTAGTAGATTATCCAACAAATAATTCTCAATATCTAGTAACTAATGGAATATTATCTGAATCATGTAAAATTGCAATTAAAAGTTCAGGATTAACCTTAAAATGTGTAATTGATCCTCTTAATTGTGGATCTAGTGTAAGTTGTTATACTTTTCCTAATAATCCAGGTTGTTATTGCAATACTGACCCCCAATCACCACAATGTAAAGCCCTAACTACTTGTAGAAGAGATTTGGTTCCTAATATTAAGTCAATACAAGCTAATTGTGTAGGAAAAAATGTATTAAATTTTGGTTGTCCATGTTCTACTAATATATTCAGTATTGAGTGTGGATGTTATGTTGATCCCCTTAATCCAGGATGTCCTTGTGATAAAGATAGTAAATCACTTGTATGCCAAGATCTACTTAGAACAAGTAGTGCAGCCCTAAAAAAAGTTACTTATATTTTAAGTGAAGCCACAAAAACTGGTAGAATATTAAGAGGTTAATAAATAAAATTTTATCATATGGATTAATACAGTTAAATAAAATAACATTAAAGTAGAACCTAAGGTAATATAAAAAAAAAAAAAAAGTCTAATAAACTTAGCAAAAAATATTAAAATAATATTATCTCAAAATTTGAGATAAATATGTAACAATTACTTACTAGATCAATCATCTTAATGAAATGTAATGTAAAATATACAAGAATAGGCATCTTGAATTGTAGAGACAAATCTTAATAATTACTTATCTCTAAAGTATCTAGGGAAATTACTTTACTTAAAGTAAATCATTTTGTAAATAAATTCCTTATTTTTACTTCTTTCATTGTAAATTTATTAAAATATGATATATATCTAAGGATTATTAATAATAACACAAAATGCAGAAGATATTCTTAATCAAATTACCTTAACATTAAACAAATAATTCTAGAGTATATATAAAATTCAAATTATTTTTTTATATCTCTATATATTAGAAAATATACACATAATTTCTACTATTAAAATAAAACTTGCAACATTATTTTGTATACAGGATATTTTACACATACTAAGTACCAAATTGGTGACAAATAATCATATTGCAGATTATACTTAAAATAGTATGATAGAAACTTCCAAATTTATCTAGTTGTTAAATATAATAATAGACAATAATTATGACCTTATTTTACATTATATTTTAATTCTTATTTATTAAACTTTTTTATATATTAAGTAATTTAAAACTATTCCCTAAATTTTTAATAATATATAAATTTGTAAGGTATTAATAAAAAAAAGGTAAATTCTTAAATATAATTGGATAATTCCAAAATATAAAAGGTAAATTTATTAATATATGACTTACTTTAGTTAGTCTACTTATTGTATAACCAAAAAGTGACTAGACTATTATATTTGGGTAATGAATACTAGGCGGTATCTGGATTTATTTAAAATCCTTGCATTAATATTAACTAGGCTAGATTAGAAATAAAAAAAAACTAAAAGTGTGCACTTCTATATAGACACATAATATGGTGTTTGGACTATTATGTATGAGTAATTAATGATGTTAATTTTGAGGTTATTGTTGAGCTTTTATATGGAACTCTTTTTATTTGGAATTGGAAAAAATCTATTTAATGTATTCTTATCAATTAAGAAATATGATAAAGGAATTTCTTTCTCTTTTCTATCTGTTAATATATCCGTAGATGAAGTTAGAATTGATAATAATATTCATGAACTTATAAATAAAAGAATAACATCTGACATTATATTTAAAAATAATTCTTATTATGAACCAATCTCAACGATAATATCAAATAATTTAATTAGTGAGATAAATGATGAATTCTTTACAATGGGAAATCTTATTAAGGATAGTTTTGAATTTGGTGGTGTCTTAGATATATTTGGAACAGATATTAATATTTCTAGCAAGAAAGATATAATGACTTTTACACTAAAACTACTCCTATTTCAATTTAACTATATGATTAATACACTTATATATTACTCAGAACATATAAAATCTATTTCAATAAATAATTATTTAGATTATTTAAACTTGACTCGTGAATCAATTGTTAAATTGTTAGGTATACTCTTGAATGTAAGACAATATATCCACGATAAAGACTATGACTATATTGTAAAATCAAGTTCTATTTTAAATAAAAAAAGGAGTTTTAAAATATCTTTTATAATTCAAAGTCATATAGTAGTATTAAAAAAGATGGAAATATTATATGATGAACTATGTAAATCTCTCCTCAATTTTCAAGTTGTAACTTTGGGACAATCTCAGAAACTTATTTATAAAGTGACAGAGTTACAACTTTTTATAAAAAAGAATTTGGATTCTAATAAATTATTTGATAAATATATTTCACAGAAAATAGTGGAAGATTTATTCGAAACTACAAGATTTTTTGATAATATAATGAAGAAGTACTTTATTTTACTTTCAACCCTAGAAGTATTAGATCAATTAAGAAGTAATAGTTTTTTAGATAAGATTGGTTGTCAGATATATTCATTATTTAGAATAAATCAAGATTTTTCTAGATTTACTTCTGAAATTCCGATATCTATACAAGAATGTCATACTCTATTATATGATCCCAAGTAATGCTATTATAAAATTAGATTTAAGTCATTTGAATAATTTTAAATATTTTGATTGGATTTATTTTAATGAAATTTACAAATAGACTTCAGTAATTATAAATTAAAGAATCTTAATGTAATATTAAGAGATGATATCATTAGATTTGTGAAATTCTTTTGGCTAGTTTTAGAATGGTTTATACTGTTATGAAAAATTTTAGATTTTTTTTCAAATAAAATTATGATTTTTTATTTTTTTTTTATTTCCATTTAAATATCTAATTCTACAATGTATTATAAGACTTTTAAGTTATGGGACATAAAGTGATAATATTACCTAATTTTGGGAGCTATTGTATAATTAACATAGAATAAAAAAACATAATTATTTAAGTATTAAGAATTTACTTCAGATATATTTATAAAGTTGAATAAATTAAAAAGATAAATAAGATTTATATATTGGAGTTAATAGTGAGTTTAATAAATAAGTGATAAATTAATAGATTTTAATTTTTGAAATTTATATATAATTATAAATTTTATAATTTGTAATTATTTCATTAAGAATATTTAGATCACATTATATTTATTTCTAGATATAGATGTTTGAAGAAGTTTTAAAAACAAGAAATTTATACCTCTGATATTTTGGTATTTGAAAGGATAATCTCCTAGTATATTTTATATAAATATTAAATTACAGTGTTATTTATAATTTTGAATATATTTATAGTTAGAATTGACTAGATTTAGATCTAAAATAGAAGTTTTAACAGTCACTACTACATTAAAGTCACCCAGCACAACATAAGACGCAATCTAACTACGATGTGTGTATTAAGTTCCTTTTAGACTAGTTTAAAAAGCTTTAGACAATTGATAATTTTTTATTTTCAAGAAAAAATTAGTTTTCTTATTAATATATCCTTGATCTTTGATCCTTTTTTAAATATATAATTTCATACAAGATTTTGAGATATTATGGGGTCTCACCATTCTAATATAGCTCAATGGTGTAATATACCTATTTCTGGAAGTTGTGATGCGATAGGTGCATCTTTTGGTACTCCACCATCTGGATATTTAGGATTTACTTCTGGTCTAGCCATAAAAGTAGTTCCACCTCAAAATGTTAATAGTATAAATTATTATATACATAGCAGTGATCAAGTTGTAGCTCAAATTACATGTGTAAAGGGGAGTATAACTATGTCAATTTGCGGACAGAATACCTCATCAGGAGCTCCAGATCCAGGATCATACTCATATTGTTCAATGATCATAGGTTTAAGTAATGGTAATTTAGTAGTGAGCCCTCCTGGGTATCCTGATGCAAGTTTAATATCATTACCAAATTGTAATTTAATTTTATCTGGTAGGGGTACAAAAATAAGATCATCATCAAGCAATACTGTGAATTGGTCGTGGTATACTAATTATAATCCTGTATCTCCAAATGCTAATACACCTACTTCTACAGGTGTTAATAATATCATACCTGCTCTTGCATTACCAACAACAACTACAACTAAAACAACAAATACAATTAAGACAACTATAATTACAACTACAACAACTACAACAACTACAACTGCTGCTCCTAAGTTAATTGAAAATGGTTCAAGTTATGTAATTGTTCCTAGTATTCAAAGTATTACTGCTTCAATATCTTTTACTATTAATATTGAAGATTTATCTGAAAATAGTGCTTTAGCTATTCTAAATGATAATTCAGGTAATGAATTAGTTAGTATCTCATTTAATAGTTGCTGTGTAAAACTATCTACTAATAATGGAAATGTTTATGACAAAGCCAAATATAGCTCCTTTGGTATTTCAAGTTCTTCAGTACTATTTTCTCTAGGTTGGACTGCAAGCTTTTTTTATCTTATTTTAACTTCTAGTTGGACTATAATTGCACAGATCCCTACTTTAAATTCTACAAGTACACCTGCTTCTATTAGCTTAACTTCTAATGGAAATAATTTATCGACAACATGGACTTACAAAACCTTATTTAGTCCTCCTCAAGCTTCATATTGTTCAATTAATGGAATTAATAGATCATGTAAAGCTACTGGTGCCCAGTTTCAAGATTTTTGGTCAGCAGATTCTACCTTTCTTCGATATGGATTTTTAGCTCCTAGTATAAACAATTATCCGATAGTCTTATCCATCTCTGTAGGATCAGTTGAAGCTATTAGTATTAGTTTTACTAATATTGGTATTACAATGAATAGCCAATATACAGGATCCTCAGTATCATATTTATATAAAAATCCACCCTCTGAAGGTAGTTGGATAGCTGGAGATCTTTTTTATTTAAGCCCTAGTTTATATTCAGTCTTGAATACATTGTCTCAAGCTACATCATGCTTAGTAAATGAACCTTCTTGTCCTAATGAAGAATATAATTCCTGGATGAGTTTATCTTTAGAAAATACTCTACTTACTTATGCTTACTTAGCTTCTCAATCAACAACTACAGGAGCTTCTAATATTGGAGACTCAGTTTTCTTCCTTGGATATAATGGTAATATTATTGGTAATGTAACTGTTTCAAGTTATTCAACTTTTACATCTATTACAAGTGTAAATAGTCCTGTTATTCAACCTATTCTTTATTATAAACTAGTCTCTGGTGTTGCTCCTGAGATAAATATAGCTAATAGTATACTATCCAGTGTTAAGACTCATATTTTAAATAATGAACCAATGTATACTAATAATAAAAAAAGTGAAAGTGATAGTACTACCAATAAAACTGATACTCACGAGACGAGTACGCATAAAAGTTGGTTACAGGAATTACTTTCATGGTTATAGTTAATGTTTAAGATGCTCTTGTATATCAATTCACATTAAAATAATATTTAATAATTAACTACACATAAACTAAAATATGGTTCAATAAGACTTAATTAGAGATATAAATTTTAATTAAAAGATCTTTCCTTAATATATTTTTTAGAGTTATTTCAACTCCCAAATTTAATGATTATACAAAAAAGTCAAAATCTACAAATTTCAATAATAACTTATTTAAATATATAAGGAAAAGGCCATAAAAAAATTCAAGTTTTTATCTTGTTGATACTTTTTAAGTATTAGTCTAAAGTCCAGTACCTTCTTTAAACTTTAAATTTCAATAATTTAATGTGGATGAGTACTACCGCCTAGAGCATGCATGCATGCATGCATACAAAAATAACTAATATAGAAGACTTAAATGTATAAATGCTCTTTAATAGTATAGCATATATTTTTGGTTTTATAGGAGCTTTAGTTCCATGTTTAACATTTGGTTATATCAAAAAAGTAGGAAATAGATATGTTGATATAGATTACTATAAAGAAGAGCTTAAATTAAGAGAAGAAGCACAAACTTTATTTTATGACAAGTCACTTTCAAGTGGATTTTTAAAAAATATTAGTGAACAAAAGAGAAATATTGTTGAAAGAAGTAAGTAATATATTTTGTATAAAGTTCTTTTAAATCATGAACTTTTTGAAATGATACTTTTAGAGGATAATCAAGAATTAATACTGACAAGCAAAAATGACAATAACCATTTGGATAATATTAAAAATTCAAGTATTACAAAGGAATATATAGCAGTAGCACATAATTTTTTTCCATTCCCTGTGCATAAGATGGACAATGGTTTTACTTTAACTATGGGTATTTTATTAGATAAAAATATTACATATCCAATAAATATAAAATTTATAGGTAGAAATCAGCAGATAGTAATAAGTTTGTTTATAGAAGATTGCAAGATTTATGCAATAGCCCCTAGAAATAATTTTGAAATTGAGCCATTTGATAGCTCACCTCTTCCAGAACCAATTAGCACTCGCAATAAGTTTGAATTATTGTTCCTATGGGATAATAAGAAATATGAAGTGATATATAAAAATTCTAGGTTATATATCCCATTAATTAGTATTGTAAATACAAGATCTGCATTAATAGCATATGGTATAGCATTTTCAGGGAAACTTGAGCCTTTGGATATATTATGGAATTATAAGGATAGGTATTTAAATCAAAAATATATCTGTAACATATCTAATTATGAGGATCGATGTAAAAGCTCTGAAATAGTGTTTGACACAAAAAATACTACATTTAATGGTTGGGATCCAAATATTAGTTTTCTCAAATTAGCTTTTCAGTATCCTTCAATTAATACCCTTCCCATACAGTTGAATATTGAAGATATTAATAATGAAATTGTAGTTACAGCAATGTTTTATCAAAGAAATATGACAATTAACCTAGGTAATAAAGAAACGAAATTAATAACTTTTAATAAGAATTATGTAACAAATGAATGGATTAATATTGATCTATTTTATTTAACTAGTGATTATCATGAAATTATAAATGATAGGAGGTATAAAGCAAAGAATTTTACAAATTATACTAATATCATGGAATTTAGTACGAATACTAGTCAGTCCTGTATTAAGACAATTCAGGGGAATTATAATTTGTTTAAACAAATTAATGAAGAAATTAAAGTGCAGAATTCAAAGAAATATTTTGAAATTGAAGATATTAATCAGAGAAATAAATATTATTTGTATTTTGGAGTTAATGATGAGTTAATTGGTAAGTAATAAATATACACTTACAGACTTTTTTTTTTTTAATTTATATTTATTATAAATATATTTTGTAGGGATTATCCTATTGGAAGTATTTAAGCCACATTACATTTACTTTTCAGGTATAAATACTCAAACAAATTCTAAAAATAAATATGTACCTTTGGTATATTGGCGTTTGAAAGGTGGCCTTCCAATATATCTAATATAAATATTAAAAGAAGTCAAATTAAAATTATTGCCTATAATTTCGGACTATTTTGAGTTAGTAGCATCTTTAAAACTTAAAATCTAGGTAATATCTAAAAAAGAGTGTAAAAAGTGCTAAGTAATCTAGTAGTAGTTAACCTAATAGTTTTAATATAAATTTGCATATTGTAAAAAAATTTCTAACTTCTTTTTATATTTTCTTTTTACTTTTTTTTTTTTATTGGTCTTTTAATTTCATCTTTTAGTAAAGAGAAACTTTTAAGAATCTTCCTCCAGGTAGAAATCTTATTAACTTTGATTTTATTAGATTCTGTTTCATTGGATTTATCTTTTACTATATTATCTTCTCTATCCACTTTATTTATCTTTTTCTTTATTTGTCTAGGTAATTCACCTAAAATAATATTCATCTCATTAGATATTACATTCCAATAGTATAAATACCATAATATTCTTTGTATATATTTCGTAATTATAATTCCATAGCAAACAATATCGCTAGTTCCTTCATGTAAAGATTTAAAAAGATCAAATTCTTTACTTAAATTCGGATTTGCTCCTTTCTTTTCATACGATGGAGTTTCAATATTTCCCATTACAACTAACATTTTACTGAAGAAATGCCTAGTTTCTCTGTAATTAGAGCTATTTGGAGTATTAAGGGTTCTGATCGCACTATTTAAGAATGGAATAATTTTCTGTATATGATTTACTACAGGTTTCTTTAGTTTTTCAATAATTAACTGTTTTGATTTTAGTTTTCTAAAAATTTCTCGAACAGATTGTTTGTTCCATCTACTTAATTTACGCCTTAAAACCGGAAGTGCATCTATTTTTTTGATTTTTTGTTCAATAAATTGTAGCTTTGGGGTAAATTTGAGGTCAAATAATTCTAATAGCTGATAGAATAAAACTAATTTATTAGGAGATATAGAACTAATAAATTTTTCGATTTCCCTTTTCAAATCTATTGCTTGATAATCAACTATATATTGAGGCCACAAAATCTTGTCTTCTTTGGGAAAATTCAAAGCTATAGTGTCCATTTCACGTTTTATCGGAGAACTAATAGAATTACAAATATTTTTAATAATTAAATTCCATTCCCTTAACTGTATAAACTTATTAGTCTCTTTAGAATATTTATAAGAAAAGTCAACTATACATGTTTCAATAGAGAAGTCTGTCAAAGAATATACTAAGTTATCAAATGGATATAATTGATGATTAATACCACTTATAAAGTATTTTAATTTATCCTTATTAACAAATTTACTATCTACATTTAATGATAAATAATCCAACAATATTTTGTAAATTGAAAATACTTTAAAAGTCAGAGAATTCATACCCAAATTACTACCAAAACGATATATAAACTCATTTCCAGAAATATATAGAATATTTGAAAATATATCCTTAATATTCCATGGATTAAACCCAAGTGAAAATATCTGCAGATTTTTTTTGTTATTAAAGAGTGAATTTACTATATTTTGGTTATTTGAGTCTATCATCTTTGAGTTACCAGAATTTAAAGCGTCTTGAAGTGCCATAGTAATTAAATTAAATAAACCTGTTGATTTAAGTAATGTATATGGTAATAATATGTCATTCTCAGTTTTCTTTGTTATCCCTGAGTATGCATATATATAAAAAGATATAATCTGGGGATGCAATGGAATTTTGAAATGTCTACATAGATTAAACGAAATTTCAAGTATTCCGTCTTGATTATTATATTGGTATATAAAGGATGGATTATTTTGAATATATTTTTTTATATCATCTATAGATATTGTATCTTTTATAAGTATGTTAATAACTTTTTCTAATATCCATATCATCTTAGCTATATTAATCATGCTTCGAATTTCTGTTGGAAACATTTGACCACTTTTTTCTAGTGATATAGAATGTGTATTAAATCCAAATCTATTTACACTCAAATCTACCATAACTTTTTCTGTCATGTCTATGCAATATGTAACTGGTTCTGAATACGTTAAAGTAATAATATCCGCAATACTAATCATTTCCAAAAGTTTTTCAATACATGTATGCAATATATACTCAGCATTTAATGTCCCCAAATTAATTAGATATGAATAGATATCATAATCACTTTTTTGTATATCTTTCATATGTTTAATTACAATATCTTTCATATTTGCTTCTTGAAATATCAAACTTTTAATATTATAATTATAAGTTAGTCCTATATCATGTATCATTTCGATAATATACGAATTTAAAGTTTCATTATTTATAGAATTAACATCACTCCCATTAATAATAAAGTCCTCAGGATTACTTAAAATGATATTCCTTATTGACTCAGATAATTGTTTAATTATTCTTACTGTTGGTTTATTTGTCTTGGCGTATAAACCACTAAAAGATTTATTACCTGGCCATATATCTAATAGAGGGGGTTCCAATTTTAATGATATTGATTGAAATATTAGTATATTTCTAATCAGATAATCACCGATAGGATTAGTGCACATTGAGATGAATTCACCTAATATTTGGAGGAAATTAAAACTTAAATTTGTTACTTCTTCAGTATTATATTTTGTTTTAGAAAAGGCATAAAATATTTTATTATATAATTTTGAAAAATTTGGATTTATTTGTTCGTTAATTAAAATATTAATCCAGCTACTGTTTACTCTTTGTGATGAGTCAATAAATATATTTTTAAGTAGATCTATATTAGAATCAATGAAATTCAAATGCCCAAGAATAGATAATATAAAACTGAATTTATTTTCTTTACTTGGCTCCAGTAATTTAGTTGCTAAACTTTGTATAATAAAAAAGTCACATTCACTATGTGATATTTCGTGAATTTCTATACAAATCGTCTTGCAAATATGATAAATATGGTCAACTCTTCTTAGATTATTATTCAAAATATTATTTATAGAAACAGGACAATGATCAATATCTATGTTACTTGTTAGTAATGGTATTTGAAAATTAATATATCCAAATGATAAAAGTATTGAAGCCAAATGTTGATACCTAGTTAAAAATGGTATAGATTCCAAACGACCAGTATGAATTATACCATTATTATACATATATGTAATATGCCTTATATGAGATAGATACAAGTCTAAAATCACACTGGGATATCCATAAGATATAAGCTTTGACTTTGTAATACTTAGTGAATTTTCAATATTATTGCCTTCGTGTAGCAATCTATAGAATTCAGTTCTTGGATTCATTGGAGAATAATCCACTACAATTCCTTTACTTAATGGTCTAAATCCTGTCTTTATAAGTGGTTCTTTAGACTCAATTTGACTAATTATATAGTCACATATTACATCAACATATTCGTAAGAAATAAATACAGGAAAACTTGGTGGAAGAATATACATTAAATATTTACTCATAATATCTCTTGATATTTTCAAATCTGAGAATGAAAACTTTTCTATTATCAGTAATAAAATGCGATCAAGTTCCAAATTTCCAATAACTATATCTAGGTCTGATAAAACTTCATATATAATGAATCGAATAAGTTGTTCTAATATACTTTCCTTAGGAATTTGGATAACATTTAATAATACATAATAAGAAATGAGAAATGGAGCCGATGAAAAATCATAGATATTGATATCAGGATTACCGATTGCTTCTAACACTTCTTTCTCCACTTGTTCACTCAAAATATATAAAATATCCTTTTTAATTAATTTATAAAATGTTCCAACATTTAGTGTATAAGGAGATTTTACTAAGGAGGTTAGCTCATTTACCTTTAATTTTAAAGCAGCATCTGGAAGTATATAAGTTTCATCTTTTTTATAAATTAAAATTTTATTAGATAAATATTTGATAAGATCTTCAATTTCTGAACTTCTTGCCTCTTTTAGAGGATTAATAATTAATTCTTCACTATATGTTGGACATATACCATGTATAGAATTAACTGTTAACAAGAAAATAGATGAGTCTGCCAACAAAGATTTAATATTTGAAAAATTTGGTATATTTGATTCCATAAATTTCCATATCCATCCACTATATAAGAGATCATCTTCATTAGTTGAAAATAATATATTATTTATTTTTAAAATATCATATATCTGTTTAACTTCTGCTTTAATCACTTTACTTGATCTGTATTCTTGCAATATTGATGTCTTTGATAACTCCAATGCAAAAATAACTGGATCTATTCCTGAAAGAATAGCAATAGATCTAGTAATACCAATAGATATAACTATTGAACAAGATGGATATTTTTCTAATATATGATTACTTTTCACTAAATTATTATTTATATAATTAATCAGGAACATTATTAGATTTTTTACATTTAAAACTGGAGATGTAACTTGCTTTAAATAATTAAGATTAGGAATTTGAATATCAGTTAAATTATAAGAACCCCATAGTAGAGATAGATTAGTTTCTAGTGTATTACTTAGTCTATATGCTGGAAGTATATCAATCAAACTAGTTTCAGTACTTTTTTTATCAGTTCCTCTATCTAAATAAGATCTTATCGAAAAGCATGTCAATGTTGAATTTATGTTTGTTGGTAGAGGAATTGTGAAATTAGATATATCAAACTGTAATGATATAGGCAAAATGTCACCTAGTACAATTTCGCAATTATCTGAATTTAAATCTTCAGCTGAAAATTTACTTGAATTTAATAAACTAGCATCTATACTATATAATCTATACTCCTCAAGAGAAACCAATATTACTGCTTCTATTCCTTTATTATTTAGCCAGTCTGATTTCCTTGCTAGTGAAGTTCCAATATTAAAACATATCCTATATACACTATTTCTTGTGATGGGTATTTCAGGAGTATATATAAAGTAGAATAAACGTATTGAACGCAAGCAATCAAGTATATTAAATGGTTTTTCAGGTGTTCCAGGTAAATCAGAAAGAAAATTTTTATAATCTGTCAGTGATTTTTCTATATTTGAAAATCCGTGCAATGGTTCTTCAATTAAAACTGGTGTAATTCGATCTATTGGTCTTGGCAACTCTTCATCAGGTTTAGAGATGTAATTTATTATCACCTCATTAATCTTCTCTATATCCATAAATGGAAAGAAGTAGTTTATTATATTATTAACTATATTTATGTTTGAAAATGAATCTGGTAAAATTACATCTGTAATACTTAATCCTAGTAAAGTTTCAGATTGATCTGGTATTCCATTCAAAATTCTAAAGGGTACATAATGTGAATTGAATTTCAATCCAAATGAAAGAAGAACTTTTTCAATTAAATCCAATGGTATTATTATAATATCAGGGAAATTTAATAGAGAATTATCAAATATATTTTGTTTTTCTTCAAACATCTCTACATAAAGTACATCACCATCTTTTACACCAAGTTTTTGAATTGGAATATTATAATCTTGATTAAAATCCAAGATTTTATTTTCTTCAGTGAACAATCTAGTAGGAGTTAGTTTATTATTAAATCCTTCAATAATCAGTGATTTTAGATCTCCACAACTAATATTAGGTGACATTGTTATTGATCTGTTTAACGTAGGCCTATTGTTAACTACAACCAAACATTTCATTAGAGCCAGTTTGGGTATATTTTTCACTTTTACAAATATTAACGAATTTTCAAGGAGCTCCTTTACAGGATCAAATACTCTTATATTCATGATCTCTTTATACTCATTATCTGAAGAAATCTGATATTCAATGTAATTTTTAAAACTTTCATTTTTAATTAAAACTTCGAAATTCTCAATTTCTTCAAGGATTAACTTAATAGATTCATACAATCCCATTGTAATTAAAGGTACTTTATTTGAATACTTAACTATTGGTAAACTTGATAATCTAATGGTATATTGAATATCTAAGTAATCTGTTACAATTGTAAAGCTACTACTAGGTGTTACATTCAAATTTAATTTAATTATTGAATCAGCCTGTATATTAAATTCATGTAGAGGACTTCTATAGTAGTCTTTATTGACAAATATAATCTTGGATTTAGGAGAAAGTTCTTTATTATCTATATTAGAGAAATTTTCTAGTATTTCAATTGAAGATATATTTAATTTTGTTTCCTCTTGAGGAATATCCTCATATTCATGAATTTGTTGTATAATTATTGATTTCATCACTTTACTTAAAGCTTCATCAATAAAATCTTTAAATAGGACATTCTTAGAGATAGTTACATAGTCCTCTTTTATATCAATCAAGATTTGATATCTTGGTTTTGGGACTATTGATATAATTGAAGGAATTGTCCATTGAATTTTTAATTTTAAAAATGATTCATTATCTAGTACTGTTGAACAAATAATTGTATCATCTGATCTTACTCCCAAAGAAAATAATTCAAGTGATTCATCTAATATAGAAATACTCTTAAGAGTACAGTCTTCTATTTTACGTACAAAATAAGCACCATTAGGCAAAGTTATATCTTTTACAAAGCGTTCACTTAATTCAGGGAGATTTTGGATACTACATATGAGAAATTGAGGACCTGCATTTTGTGGTATTTTAATAGTTGATTTTCCTTGTCCCAATCCATTAATATCTGTCCATTCAATGTATAATTGCATATAGTTAGGTAACAATGTTTCAAACATAACAGTAATCTCATTACCACTTGATATATTTAGTGATTCAAATGTTGTTGCCTTATTATTTAGAGAATCAAATAAGATTATCTCTTTTGATTCTAGTTGAAAACTATGAATTTTTTCTTTGTTTGTATCCATAAGTTCTGATGTATATATTTTTGGAAATATATAAGATATTGGTAAATCACCTTGTGGGATTTCTAAAGATAATAATTTATCCTCATCTTCATATCTTTTTAGTTCTATTTTAAAATTTTTAGTAAGATTATCAAAAAAAGTTATATTTTCAGAATCAGGATATTTATTTATTCCAGATACCAATTTATTATTGAGCCAATCTTTATATAATTCGACACTTTCTTCAGTTGGAGAATAATCTAAATACTTATCCCATGAGTCGCACAAAAATTTAATCTTCTCATCAGGTATTATATTTTGATAAATTTCCCTAATCTCTTTTGAACATTGAGTCTTATCTTTTAATTTATTATTAGCCAATAAATGTACTAGTGCAATTTTCTTCGATCTATTATCCAAATTTGGCAGATACACTCCTGCCTCATCCTGTACCCAATTTAAGAATTCATTAGTAAGCTGCATCTTATCTTTTCCCACCTGAAAACCTACAAGTGCACCCAACAAATTACTTTCATCAACTGGGATACCATGTAAAATTAGTTTGGAAACTAATTCTTTATAATCAAAACCATTAAAAGGACGTAAAGATGACATTATTTCAAAACTTTTTTTAGGACCAATGATTGGATGAATATTCAAAATATCTAAAAGAATATTTCCATAATATGATGATGGATGTTTAGTAATAGGATTATCGACATATTGTAAAACTGACTTTGCAAACTCACTAGCCATATTTTCCAAAGAACCTAACTTTGGTAATATTACTTTTTTTGTATTTATAGACAAAAAATAATTTTTTATACAGTGAATAAAACTATCTTCTAATATTTGTTCTTGTTCAATTAAATGCAAAAATGGAGTATCTCTAAATGATATTTTTAAACAATTTTTTGGTATATCATATTTTAATATTTCTAAAAATGTATGAGATAATATATATAGTCTTATTTCCTCCATTATATACTCAATATTTCTTGCTAAATATATTCCAATAATTGCACATTGAATTATAGGATCTGATTTTAATAAAGAAAATGATCTACTTAACCAATTATAAATAATAATTTGATTAATACAATTTTCAAAATCAAACATTTTATAAGATGTTGTAGTTTCCTTAATATAATCTAAACCAGATTGTTCTAATACAGGTGTAATTTCTGATTTTATAATATCTAATTTGATATTCCCATTATACCCACCACATATGAATTTATCAATATAATGTATTTGATTTGTAGTATCTTGTAACAATTTTAAGTTATTCCCCATTAAAATAATTGTTATAACATCACTTAAGGATTGAGTAAAACTACTTTTTGAATATATCTTATTGTACCTTTCTAGTATTGTATCATATGAAAGAAATGATAATGTATTACGCAAAAATGTTTTTAATCCAACGACAGAAAATGAAACAGCATTTGATAAATATCCCCTTGGGACATCTACAGCATAAAATGAGTCTAATGTAGAATCAAAAATATTTTTCATATCTAATGATTTTAAGTGAACAATAGAACCACTACTCCCTGTATTAGTTAAATAAGAAGCCTCTGTAATTGGGATCTGAGTTGGTTGCCCTAGTTGTAAAAAATCTCTTATTGGCAATAATTTAGATAATAATTGAGATATTAAGCTATCTTTTGAACATATAAATGCTGTAATTTCGCTTTTTATATTATTTGGAAAAATATGTCGTTCTAGTGGGATATTGTTATTATTCAATATCTTGATTGTTGTTTTTCTACTTGTAAATCTTGAAATCCTCTGTAATATATTCATATGCCTAAAACATTCAGAGATATTCCATCCTTCATGCATTGACATTATTAAAGAAAATATTATATTATCCATATTTTCTAGACTATAAATCTCTTTATCACTAATAGTATTTATAATACGTTCTTTTTTCACAGATACTATTAACCAGTTAATAGATATTGCTATAAATAAAATATTATGTATCTTCAATAAACTATTCTCTTCAGAGTGAATTTTTCTATATATTGTAAAGCATCTACTTGAAGCAGTTGGTAAATCTATTACAAATGGTTTATTAAGTAATTCATCATCAGGTAACATTACTAATGCATTAAGGCACTTCCCAATATCAAATCTTGCACCATCTAAAAATTTTCTGTTAAATTCTTCATCCAAATTTGGAGCTAAATCACCTAAATATACTTTAATCAATTGTTTTAATGAAAGTAAACCTTCATAAAATAAAGGTGTATCTTGTATATTTGAATATATATTTTCACTTTCTAGTATACTTATTCCTTTATAATCAAAAAATAGAGCACAAATATTAGTTGCATCTATTACAAAAAGTAGATATAATTTACTGAGTATTTCAATTGCTGTAATACACTCATAAAATGAAAATTTATAATATTCTTCATAACCAAAATTCAAATTTAGATCGTTAGAATTCTCTAATATATCTTTATTATTAAATATAGAATTTGAATTAATTCGTTTAATTGATTCAATAAAATATTGAACTGGACGACTAAAGTATACATCTTCAGGATCTATTTTTAGAATTAAATGTAATGAAGAACCAGTATATTCTTGAATTGCTAAATCAAGTGCTACAAAATTAGAAATTTCTTCTATATTTAATGATTTTCGTTTCAAATTCTTTGCAATTTTTTTGCATATATTTAGTGAGTCACTTCTTTTTATATTCATATTTTCTAAGGTTATATTATTTTCAAAATAAATAACACAATTTCTAATTGAAAATATTTCATCTTCACATACCCTCTCTAAAAATAGATTATTCCTTTTATCTTCATCCTCTTCATGTCCTAATACTTTTTTTATAATTTCATTACATCTCATTGGGCATATATAATCATTAAATTGTTTATTCTTATTTATTATTTCCAAATTTTTTAAATATTTAGTAAATTCATGTGAATCCAAAATATCCAAACTTCTAATTTTCTGTTTATCTTTACTATCCAAGGTATTAATATTATATAATTCATTAGTCAATTTACATTCGATTACCTTTAACCTATCTTCAATAATATCAAAATCACTTGATGTTAAGTTTTCAAAATTATTATTTATATCTGAAAATAATCTTTCATTATTATATTCTCTTATATCATATTTTAAACATGAAATAGCAAATTGAAAAGCTTCATCTACTGTAGTAGTCCATACTTTAGTGATTAACAATATAATAATTATACAGTAAAGTTTTGGAATCTGCAAAGACATTGAAAACTTTACAAGCTATTTAATATGAATATAGGAATTCTATATTTAATTTATAATTCATTAATATAATAATATTTAACTTTTTTTTTTGGCTTTAATCTTTAAATACATGTATTCTAAGCTGTAGATCTATTTTTCGGGCGGTACAGATTCCACGCTATTACCATATTCTTCAGGATTTCCATAGTCAATAATATATCAAATATTATTGTTAAATTTGCGTATAAAATATGAGTTATATGATTTTTCTTATATTATATGTTCTAAAGTATTTGAAGTAATTAAATTTATATCTTTGACTATATTATCAATAATTTTTACTTTACAAATACTTCTTTATCTCAAAGAGTCGTCTGTAAAATTAAATTGATTAGGACTCTTATTACTTCCATTTAATTGGATATTTTTAGATCTTATTGCAGGTGATTTCACACCAGTATGAACATTTATTAAATTAATATTTGCTTTATTTAAAATTTTAGTAGAGCTGTTATTATCAATAAACGGGACTTGTTTATTTTTTAAAGCAGGATAAGGAGAACTTTCAAAAATATCAAGTAATTTACAACTTTTATTAAGTGTTTCCCAAGATTCATTAATTGATTTCTTTTTATATATTTCCAAATTATCACTTAATTCATCAGCACTATCATATTTTAATTTAGATTGTAAAGGAATTTCTGCACTAATACAACTTTCTTGTTTTATGAGATATTTATGGTAAACTTTAGGTCCAATAATATCTTTATTATAATGATCAGGACCAGATCTTAATACTACTGTTATAGATGGTGATGATACTACATGGATAGTTTTAGTACATCTACCTTCTGCTAGTTCAAGCTTAAAGATAACTGGTTTAATAACATTTTCAGATATATTTTTCACTTTTGTTTGTTTATTAGATTTTTTATATAAAACTTCGTTATTATTTTCTAAGAATGTCCAACTTAATAATAAATTATCCTTCATTCTTATAACAGAGTGCCACCAACCAGCTTGGACTTGAAGTACAGGATTATCATTCGAATTTAATTTTACAAATTGAGGAATATAAAAATTAGTTGGTATTGGCCTTTCTAATAATGGATTCCAAACAGGAATTTGACCCCATTGATATACATTTCCATCTGTAGTAACTGCTAATACAAAATTATATCCAACAGACAAATCTGCTACACGACAAATACTTGTAATAATTTTTGGTCTTTTTGTAGAGTAAACTCCTCTCCCCAAACCTAAAATACCACAAGTTGATCTTCCAAATACTGCAATATATCCATTTACCCCTAATAAGAATGTTGTGGCTAATCCACAATGTAAAGAATTAATATCACCTAATTTCTGTAAATTTGGGGAATTTAATTGCATTGGTATAGAAATTGATCCATTAACACCTTCTAGACCAAGATCAAATCCTCTTCCCCAAACAAGAATTTTATTTTCTGAAGTTACTGCAACACAATGGAATCCTCCAGCTTCTGCAAACACAAATATTGTATTTTTTGAATTAGAAGGTAATGTAATAATAGTTGGAGAAATTAAATATGTATTATTTACATTAGATCCACATTGTCCATAATCATTAGCTCCCCAACAATAAATCATTCCATTAGTTGATAAAGCTATACAATGATCTATACCAGAAGAAATAGATTTTATTTTTGTTAATTGTAATGGATTATTAAGTCTTATAATAGCACGACCTAAAAGTTCTGTGGAATTTTTACCAACCCCAAGTTGTCCTTTATCATTCATACCAAATGTATAGACTTTTCCATTTCCTGCCAAAACAGCTGTATGAAAACCTCCAATAGCAATATCTTTTATATAATTTTCACTAAGATTTAGTCCTTTTAATCCTTCCATCCATCCTACAGGATATTCTCTTGATATATCTACATCAACTACTATTTGGATAACTTGTAATCCTTCCTGTGGGGGTTTTTCTTTAGATGAACCAATAATAATTCTATTCATATTCCTACGTTCAATATCCCATGCTAAAACATTTCTACATTCACAACGAGTAAGATATTGAGTTCGAACTCTTTCTGACATTAATAATACATTTAATCTTTCTTCTCGAATAATTTGTCTTACTCTATCACCTTTCCACCAACTTTGAATACAAATTACAGAATTTTTAAGTTTTTTCCAATATACTCTAGTTAATTTTGAATGAATTATAGGCTGTAAAAAATCGGCAGACCAATATAACTGTTCTAAATGTGCTAAAATCCAATATCGACGTATCATACTTTGAATAATTATTGCATAATGTGCTTTTCTTAATTTATCTCTAATTTTATCAAATTCTGCAGCATGAACCATATATTTCCTTACCCAATATCCTCTCCATAAACTTTGAATTTTTCTAGCAGGGACTGCAATTTTAATATAATGTAACATTATTTTACGTAAATAGTAATATCTCCAACAAGATTGGATTTTTAAAGCTTTTACTTGTTGAATAGCACTTTTTCTTAATTCTTTAATAAACTTATTAATTCTATATCTTCTCCAAGCTTTTTGTAAACGTGAAGCAGCCTTATTTGATCTTATTGCTATTATTACATTCATCCATTTCTTCTTAATCCTTAATGCAATAACTAAACTCCTAATTAGCTTATATATTTTTTTACTGGCAATTTTCTTCTTAAGTTCATTATTAACACTAGCTCTTACTTTATATCCTCTATATACTTTTTGTATTTTTAATGCAGCTTTTTCACAACGAATTATAATTTTTGATGTATTCATTAATAATACAATTCCAATAAAAGTTTTTACAAGCTTATTACGTTGAATTAAAGATCTAGTCTTGATATATGTTTTAGCTAGACTTTGACATCGAATTAACATTGAAGCTCTATTTAACATCTTTTCTCTAACTGTAGTAATTCTATATATTGAAACCAAGGATTCAACTATAGGTAATAACTTTTTAATAGATGATCTAAAATAACGTTCCACTGCTAACCAACCATCTTTCTTAATAAATATTCTTGTTTTACCTATTTGCCATTCCTTTTCAGGTATTTCCATACTTTTCATAGCTTTTATACATTGTTCTTTAGGATCAGAA